>NC_062230.1:18475386-18539075 GCF_902686445.1 Sciurus carolinensis | reverse complement strand
CTACTACTTTTGGTGTTGGTCTGTTCTTCTTTTTCTAGGGCTTTGAGTTGTAGTATTAGGTCATTTATTTTTTGAGTTTTACTTCTTTTATTAAATGCGCTCCATGAAATAAATTTTCCTCTAAGTACCGCTTTCATAGTGTCCCAGAGATTTTGATATGTTGTTTCTTTGTTCTCGTTTACCTCTAAGAATTTTTTAATTTCCTTCCTAATATCTTCTGTTATCCATTCATCATATAGTAGCATATTGTTTAATCTCCAGGTGTTGGAGTAGTTTCTGTTTTTTACTCTTTCATTTATTTCTAACTTCAATCCATTATGATCTGATAGAATACAAGGTAGTGTCTCTATCTTCTTGTATTTGCTGACATTAGCTTTGTGGCATAATATATGGTCTATTTTAGAGAAGGATCCATGTGCTGCTGAGAAGAAAGTGTATTCGCTCTTGGATGGATGGTATATTCTATAAATGTCTGTTAAGTCTAAATTATTGATTGTGTTATTGAGACCTATGGTTTCTTTGTTCAATTTTTGTTTGGAAGATCTGTCCAGTGGTGAAAGAGACGTGTTAAAATCACCTAGTATTATTGTGTTATGGTCTATTTGGTTTCTAAAATTGAGAAGGATTTGTTTAACATACATGGATGAGCCACTGTTTGGGGCATAGATGTTTATGATTGTTATATCTTGCTGATTTATGCTTCCCTTAAGCAGTATGAAATGTCCTTCTTTGTCCCTTCTAACTAACATTGGCTTGAAGTCCACATTATCTGAAATGAGGATGGATACTCCACCTTTTTTGCTGAGCCCATGTGCATGGTATGTTTTTCCCCATCCTTTCACCTTTAGTCTATGGGTATCTCTTTCTATGAGGTGAGTCTCTTGCAGGCAACATATTGTTGGATCTTTCTTTTTAATCCAATCTGCCAGTCTATGTCTTTTGATTGATGAATTCAGGCCATTAACATTCAGGGTTATTATTGAGATATGATTTGTATTCCCAGTCATTTGGTTCATATTTAAAATTTTGACACATCTTGGTTCCTCCTTTATTTGACAGTTCCTTTAGGATAATTCCTCCCTTTGCTGATTTGCTTCTTTGTTTTTTATCTCTTCCTCATGAAATATTTTGCTGAGAATGTTCTGTAATGCTGGCTTTCTTTTTGTAAATTCTTTTAGCTTTTGTTTATCATGGAATGATCTTATTTCATCGTCAAATTTGAAGGTAAGTTTTGCTGGGTATAAGATTCTTGGTTGGCATCCATTTTCTTTCAGAGCTTGAAAAATGTTGTTCCAGGCCCTTCTAGCTTTTAGGGTCTGGATTGAAAAATCTGCTGATATCCGTATTGGCTTCCCCCTGAATGTAATTTGGTTCTTTTCTCTCACAGCCTTTAAAATTCTGTCTTTATTTTGTATGTTAGGTATTTTCATTATAATGTGCCTTGGTGTGGGTCTGTTGTAATTTTGTGTATTTGGAGTCCTATAAGCCTCTTGGACTTGAATTTCCATTTCATTCTTCATATTTGGGAAATTTTCTGATATTATTTCTTCAAATAGATTGTTCATTCCTTTGGTTTGTTTCTCTAAGCCTTCCTCAATCCCAATAATTCTCAAATTTGGCCTTTTCATGATATCCCATAGTTCTTGGAGATTCTGTTCATGATTTCTCACCATCTTCTCTGTTTGTTCAACTTTGTTTTCGAGGTTAAATATTTTGTCTTCAATATCTGAAGTTCTGTCTTCCAGCTGTTCTATCCTATTGGTTATGCTTTCTATGGAGTTCTTAATTTGGTTTATTGTTTCCTTCATTTCAAGGATTTCTGTTTGGTTTTTTTTCAATATCTCTAACTCTTTATTGAAATGATCTTTTGCTTCCTGAATTTGTTCTGTTAACTGTCGATTGGTGCGATCGTTCAATGCCTGCATTTGCTCTTTCATCTCATTGTTTGCTTCCCTAATCATTTTAATTATGTACATTCTGAACTCCCTTTCTGTCATTTCTTCTGCCATGCTGTCGTTGGGTTTTATTGATGTAACATCTAGATTTGTTTGGGGCATTTTCTTCCCTTGTTTTCTCATATTGTTCAGGGATCAGTGGGTCATTAAGATTTTGCAGATTTCCTCTATCAACTTATAATGTCCCTGAAGATTGCTAGTATATCCCCTCTTATCCTTCAGTAGCCTGAAGTCTTGGAGGAGGTTGATAATGCAGAGCTCCACGAAGAAGCTGCCTCTCTAGGTGTGGTAACCCTCAGGTGGCGTATATTCCCTGCTAGTGGGCGGAGGTGCCTCCACTTGTTGACCAATGGTCATCCAATGGGGAAGTAGACTGTGGGCTGAGGCAAGGCCTGTTTGTGCCTATGTCTCTGGCTTTACCGTCCCTGTGGGAAAACCTCCCTCGGCCGGGAAGAGTCACTCGGTGGGGACGTCTCGCTAGTCAGTTGCCCTCCTAGAGGTTCCCCTCAATCTACAACTACCACCTGGGCTGGGCTGTCTTCTTCTGCAACGATCCCAGGGGCCCGGACCTACGTCCTGGGCCTGGGAGCCTCACCCTTCGCAGGCGAGTCTCCTTAGGCTGCCTCTCCCAGAGAATCTGCCCGCCGCCCTGGAAACTTCGCTCCGCCCCTAGGCGTGTCTCTGTGCGGCTCTTCCAGCAAGAAGCCACCTAGATCCTGGGACCCTGCTCTGCACCAATCGCCTGGCTATGCAGCCCCTCCCCTGAGCCACCACCTGGAGCCCCGTACAATAGCTCCGAGACACAGAGACCCGCCACACACCTCCTCCTCCGGACAGCCGCCCGGTTTCCGATGCAGTCACTAGGAATCCAAACAACTCGCTTCGGGTCTCCTCCTCCCGCCAACCACCCGTAGCCCTAGGCAGTCACTCCAAGTCCAAGTGACCCGCCCTGTTCCTCCTCCTCCTCCTTGGGGTAGCCCCCCAGGTGTTCAGGAACGGTGGCTCCGAGACCAGGTGACTCACCACGCTCCTCCTCCAGGAAGGCCACCGGTGTTCAGGAGCGGTTGCTTTTAGTCCAATCAGCTCACCACTCGCCTCCTCCTCTGGCAACCGCCTGTGGTTCTGATGCAGTCACTCCCAGGCTAAGCGTCCCACCACTCTCCTCCTCCAGGCAGGCCACCAGTGTTCTGGAGCAGCTGCTCCGAGTTCAAACAGCTCGTCATGCAGCTCCTCCTTTGGCAACCGCCCGCAGCTCTGATGCAGTCACTCCCAGGTCAAGCAATACGCCGCGCTCCTCCTCCTCCTCCGGGCAACCTCCCGGCACTCAGGAGCACTCGCTCTGGGTTCAAACAGTTTACCATGCAGCTCCTCTTCTGGCAACCGCCTGTGGTTCTGATGCAGTCACTCCCAGACCAAGAGTCCCGCCGCGCTCCTCCTCTTCCTCCGGGCAGTCCCCCGGCACTCAGGAGCGCCCACTCTGAGTTCAAACAGCTCACCACGCAGCTCCTCCTCTGGCAACCGCCCGTGGCTCTGATGCAGTCACTCCTAGACCCAAGCGACCCGCCGGGCCTCTCCTCCTCCTCCGGGCAACCCCCCGGTGTTCGGAAGCGGTCACTCTGGGTCCAAACAGCTCGCCACGCAGCTCCTCCCCAGGCAGCCACCCGGAGCCCCAGCGGCTGCTCGAGTCCAAGCGCTATGCTGAGCCGCCTCCTCTACGATGATCCCAGTTGTCCGTGTTTACCGCTCCAGCGGGGGGAGGGGCGTCTCGCCGAGCAACTCCACTTCACAAATTCCCTGCATTCCGGGGCTACCGCCCCATCCGGGACGCCTCCCCAACAGGAGAGACTCACCCGGCAGCTTTGAGTTGGTCCCAAGTCTCTCACTATCTCCTCTTTTGAATCTTGCGTCCTGGAGCAGCGTGAAATGCAGCCGCCCTCTAGTCCGCCATCTTGGCCCGCCCCCCTGTATATTCTTTTCTTATTCCATTAACAGCCACATTCTATGTCCCTCTGCATCTTCTTTGTCCTACATTTGAAACTGCAGACCTTATTGCAAATCTGTTTGTTTTACTGAAGATAATATTTTAACTCATTCTGTTTATTATGACAATTTTGTTATTGTCCTCATAGGGGCTATTTGGTCTAGGATTGCATAGTGTCTCAATTGGGCACTGCTAATATTGATCTCCCCTTAAAGAAAGGGTTTTGGAAACCTATAGGGCCACTATAAGCCTTTAGGGGGAAATCTGGAATACACCAGATCTATACTGCTAGAGGGGAAGATACATGAACAACAGGAAAAAACAAGGGAAGAAAAGGATCCAAACAAATCTAGATTGTATATTAATAGAACCCAATGACAGTATGTTAGAAGAAATGTCAGAAAAGGACTTCAGATTATACATGATTAAGATGATTCACGAAGCAAAGGATGAGATAAGAGAGCAAATGCAGGCAATGAATGATAATACCAATAAGCTGAAAGAGCACCTGCAGGAAGCAAAAGATCATTTCAACAAAGAGATAGAGATTCTCAAAAAAAAAAAAAAAAAAAAGAAAGAAATAACACGAAATGGAAATCCTTGAAATGAAGGAAACAATAAACCAAACAAAAAACTCAATGGAAAGCATCACCAAAAGACTAGACCACTTGGAAGACAGAATCTCAGACAATGAAGATACAATATTTAATCTTTAAAATAAAGTTGCCCAAACAGAGAAGATGGTAAGAAAATATGAACAGAATCTCCAAGAACTATGGGACATCATGAAAAGACAAAACTTAAGAATTATTGGAATTGAGGAAGGCACAGAGATACAAACCAAAGGAATGCACAAACTATTCAATGAAATAGTATCAGAAAATTTCCCAAACCTCAAGGATGAAATGGAAAATCAAATACAAGAGGCTTACAGAACACCAAATGCACAAAATCACAACAGGTCTACACCAAGGCACATTATAATGAAAACAAATAATTCAAAATAAAGAGGATTTTGAAGGCTCCAAGAGAAAAGCATCAGATTACATATAGGGGGAAAGCAATATGGATAGCAGCAGACTTCTCAACCCAGACTCTAAAAGCTAGAAGGGCCTGGAACAATGTATTTCAAGCTCTGAAACAACATGGTTGCCAACCAAGAATCCTATACCCAGCAAAACTAACCTTCAGATTTGAAGATGAAATAAAATCTTTCCATGATAAACAAAGTTAAAAGAATTTACAAATAGAAAGCCTGTGCTACATAATGTTCTCAACAAAATATTCCATGAGGAGGAAATGAAAAACAACAATGGAGGTCAGCAAAGGGAGGAACTACCTTAGAGAAAAACCACTCAAAGGAGAAACCAAGCCAACTTAAAAACCAAAATAAGCCAAATGACTGGGAACACAAATCATATCTCAATAATAACCCTGAATGTTAATGGCCTAAACTCATCAATCAAAAGACATAGACTGGCAGAATGGATTTAAAAGAAAGACCCAACAATGTGCTGCCTGCAAGAGACTCATCTCATAGAAAAAGACATCCACAGACTAAAAGTGAAAGGATGGGAAAAAATATACCCCACACATGGACTCAGTAAAAAAGCAGGGGTTTCCATCCTTATCTCAGATAAAGTGCACTTCAAGCCAAAGTTAGTCAGAAGGGATAAAGAAGGACATTTCATACTGCTTAATGGAACCATAAATCACGAAGACATCAGGAGTAAATATTTATCCCCCAAACAATGGTGCATCCCTGTACAACAAACAAATTCTTTCAATTTCAGGAATCAAATAGACCACAACACAATAATTCTGGGTGACTTTAATGCACCACTGTCAACCCTAGATAGATCTTCCAAACAAAAACCAACCAAAGAAACCATAGAACTCAATAACACAATCAAGAACCTACACTTAATAGACATATATAGAATATTCCATCCATCAACCAGTGGATTCACTTTCTTCTCAGCAGTACATGGAACCTTCTCGAAAATAGACCATATGTTATGACACAAAGCAGCACTTAGGAAATGCAAAAAAATAGAGATACTGCCTTGTGTTCTCAGATCATAATGGACTGAGAATAGAAATCAATGACAAAATAAAAAAACAGAAATTACTCCAACACCTGGAGACTAAATAATATGCTATTGAATGAAACATGGATAACAAAAAACATCAGGGAGGAGATAAAAAAATTCTGAGAGGTCAATGAGAATGATGATACAACATATAAAAATCTCTGGGACACTATGAAAGCAGTACTAAGAGGAAAATTCATTGCATGGAGCACATTCCAGAAAAGAATGAAAAGTCAACAACTAAATGACCTAACATTACACTCAAAGCCCTAGAAAAAGAAGAACAGAATAGCAGCAAAAGTAGTAGAAGACAGGAAATAATTAAAATCAGAGCTGAAATCAATGAAATTGAAACAAAAGAAACAATTCAAACAATTGACAAAACAAAAAGTTGGTTCTTTGAGAAAGTAAACAAAATAGACAAACCCTTAGCCACACTAACAAAGAGAAGGAGAGAGAAAACTCAAATTACTAAAATTCGTGATGAAAAAGGAAATATCACGACAGACACCACTGAGATACAGAACATAATGAGAAGCTACTTTGAAAATCTGTATTCCAACAAAATAGAAACTACTGAAGACATTGACAAATTTCTAGAGACATATGTTCCTCCCAAACTGAACCAGGAGGACCTACACAATTTAAACAGATCAATATCAAGCAATAAAATAGAAGAAACCATTAAAAACCTAAGAAAAGTCCAGGACCAGACGGATTCACAGCCGAGTTCTACAAGCCCTTCAAAGGAGAACTCATTCCAATACTTCTCAAAGTATTCCAGGAAATAGAAAAGGAGGGTACCCTACCGAACTCATTCCATGAAGCTAATATCACCCTCATACCCAAACCAGGAAAAGACACATCAAGGAAATAAAATTTTAGACTAATATCCTTGATGAATATACATGCAAAGATCCTTAACAAAATATTGGCAAACCATATCCAAAAACATATTCAGAAAATTGTGCACCACGAACAAGTGGGGTTTATCCCTGGAATGCAAGGATGGTTTAACATCTGTAAACCAATAAACGTAATCCATCATGTCAATAGACTTAAGGATAAGAATCATATGGTTATTTCAATTGACACAGAAAAGCGTTTGACAAAATACAACACCCCTTTATGCTCAAAACACTAGAAAAAATAGGGATAGTAGGAACATACCTGAACATTGTAAAGGCTATTTATGCTAAGCCCATGGCCAACATCATTCTTAATGGAGAAAAACTGAAACCATTCCCTTTAAAAACGGGAACAAGACAGGGATGTCCTCTTTCACCACTTCTATTCAACATTGTCCTCAAAACTCTAGCCAGAGCAATTAGACAGACTAAAAAAATTAAAGGGATACGAATAGGAAAAGAGGAACTTAAGCTATCACTATTTGCTGATGACATGATTCTATATTTAGAGGATCGAAAAAACTCCTCCAGAAAACTTCTAGACCTCATCAATGAATTCAGCAAAAGAGCAGGCTATAAAATTGACACACATAAATCTAAAGCATTTTTATATGCAAGCGATGAAACATCTGAAATGGAAATGAGGAAAACAACTCCATTTGCAATAGCCTCAAAAAAAAAATAAAGCACTTGGACATCAATCTAACCAAAGAGGTAAAAGATCTCTACAATGAAAACTACAAAACACTGAAGAAAGAAATTGAGGAAGACCTTAGAAGATGGAAAGATCTCCCATGTTCTTGGATAGGAAGAATTAATATTGTCAAAATGGCCATACTACCAAAAGTGCTATACAGATTCAATGCAATTCCAATTAAAATCCCAATGATGTACCTTATAGAAATAGAGTAAGCAATCATAAAATTCATCTGGAAGAATAAGAAACCCAGAATAGCTAAAGCAATCCTTAGCAGGAAGAATGAAACAGGGAGTATCACAATACCAGAACTTCAACTATACTACAAAGCAGTAGTAATAAAAACAGCATGGTATTGGCACCAAAATAGACAGGTAGATCAATGGTACAGAAGAGAGAACATGGACACAAACCCAAATAAATACAATTTTCTCATACTAGACAAAGTTGCCAAAAATATGCAATGGAGAAAAGATAGCCTCTTCAACAAATGGTGCTGGGAAAACTGGAAATCCATATATAAGAGAATGAAGCTAAACCCCTATCTCTCACCCTGCACAAAATTCAACTCAAAATGAATCAAGGACCTTGGAATCAGACCAGAGACCCTGCATCTTATAGAAAGTAGGTCCAAATCTTTAACTTGTTGACTTAGGATCAGACTTCCTTAACAGGACTCCCATAGCGCAAGAAATAAAAGCAAGAATCAATAACTGGGATAGATTCAAACTAGATAGCTTTCTCTCAGCAAAGAAAACTATCAGCAATGTGAAGAGAGAGCCTACAGAGTGGGAGAATATCTTTGCCACTCATACTTCAGATAGAGCACTAATCTCCAGAATATATAAAGAACTCAAAAAACTCTTCACAAAGAAGACAAATAACCCAATCAACAAATGGGCTAAGGATATGAACAGACACTTGACACTTCACAGAAGAGATCTACAAGCAATCAACAAACATATGAAAAAATGTTCACCATCTTTAGTAATGAGAGAAACGCAAATCAAAACTACACTAAGATTCCACCTCACCCCAATTAGAATGGCAATTATCAAGAATACAAGCAACAATAGGTGTTGGAGAGGATGTGCGGAAAAAGGTAAACTCTTACATTGCTGGTGGGGCTGCAACAATGTACGAGCAAATTAGTGCAGCTGCTCTGGAAAGCAGTGTGGAGATTCCTTAGAAAACTTGGAATGGATCCACCATTTGACTCAACTATCCCACTCCTCGGCCTATACCCAAAGGACTTTAAATCAGCATACTACAGAGATACAGCCACATCAATGTTCATAGCTGCTCAATTCACAATAGCCAGACTGTGGAACCAACCTTGATGTCCTTCAATTGATGAATGGATAAAGAAACTGTGGTATATATATATACAATGGAATATTACTCAACTATAAAGAATAATAAAATTATGGCATTTGCAGGCAAATGGATGAAATTGGATAATATCATGCTAAGTGAGATAAGCCAATCTCAAAACTCCAAAGGACAAATGATCTCACTTATAAGCAGATGATGACACATAATGGCGGGTGGGAGGGTGGCAAGAATGGAGGAATGAGGGTCTGTATAGTGGGAAATGAGGGGAGGGAGAAAAATATAACAGAATGATCAAACATCATTACCCTATGTAAATGTACGATTATGCAAATGGTATGCTGTTACTCCATGTACAAACAGAAACAACTGTATCCCATTTGTTTACAATAAAAATAATTTTTTTAAAAAATCATGAAATTTATTTGGAAAACTAAGAGACCCAGAATAGCCAAAGCAATCCTTAGCAAGAAAAGTGAAGCAGGAGGCATCCCAATACCACACCTCAAACTAAACTACAGAGCTATAGTAATAAAAACAGCATTGTACTGGCATCAAAACAGACATGTAGACCAATAGTAAAGAATAGATGATACAGATAAAAACCCACATAAATACAGGTGTCTTATACTAGACAAAGGTGCCAAAAACATTCCCTGGAGAAAAAATAGCTTATACAACAAATGGTACTGGGAAAAATGGAAAGTCACATGTAATAAAATGAAATTAAACCTTTATCTCTCTCCCTGCAAGAAGCTCAACTCACTGTGGATAAATGACTTATGGCTAGAACAGAGTTCCTGCACCTACTAGAAGAAGTATTCCTAAATCTTCACCATGACAGCCTAGGACCTGACTACCTTAATAAGACCCCTAAAGTACAAGAAATTAAATCAAGAATCAGTAAATGGGATGGACTCAAAGTAAAAAGCTTCTTCTCAGCAAAAAAACAATCAATAACATGAAGAGAGAACCTACAGATTGGGAGAAAGTCTTTGCCACATGCACCTCAGAATTAATCTGTAGGATATATAAAGAACTCAAAAAAATTATCACACACACACAAAAAAAACAAGTAACTCAATCAATAAAGGGGCTAAGGAACTGAACAGACACTTCCCAGAAGATATACAATCAACCAACTAACATATGAAAAAATGTTAAACATCCCTAGCAATTAGAGAAATGCAAATCAAAACTGCTCTTAAAATTTTATCTCACTCTAATCAGAATGGCTATCATCAAGAGTACAAGCAATAATAGATGCTGGTGAGAATAGGAACACTCATATGTTGCTGGTGGGAATGCAAATTGGTACAACCATTCTGGAAAATAGTATGGAGATTCCTAAGAATACTTGGAATGGAACCACAATTTGACACAGCAATACCACACCTCAGTTTATACACAAAAAAATCAACATACTACAGTGACATAGACACAACAATGTTTATAGCAGCTCAATTCACAATTCACAATAGCTTAAGTATGGAACCAACCTAGATGCCCTTCAACAATGGACTTTATGGAAAGCTTCACAAAGCTCCTAATAGTGCACTTTGCAACAGTGGATTGCAACTGTGGAAAAGCTACATTGATGTCCTAGTTTTTAACTTTTCTGAATACAAAGAATAATGGTTGCATAGTCTTTAACCTGATAATGAGACATGTATACATAAAGATTGCTGGCATAACTCTTTAGATCTGCATCTCCATCAGAGAGCAGAGTTCCACCTGATACCAGCTTAATCTTCAAAATCTGTGTTTATGAGTCTTTATTTTTCTAATCCCCTTTTGTCCCTTACTGCAACTGCAAGTTTGGCTGTGCTGGTCGTGGTAATAAAGTAAATTTATTGTCCAAATTATATTTTTGGCATCCTTGTCAAATACCAGATGGTTGTGTAAATTTTGGTTTGTCTCTGTGTTTTCTATTCTATTACATTTGTCTTTATGTCCATTTTGATGCTAACACCATGCTATTTTTGTTGCTGTAGCTCTACAATATAATTTGAGATCAGTTATTGTGATGCCTCCTGCTTTGCTTTTCTTGATTCATATTGCTTTGGGTATTGTGTGTCTCTTATTCTTCCAAATGAATTTTAGGAATATTCTCTCTAGTTTTGTGAAAAATGACATTGGTATTTTGATGGAGGTCGCATTGAATCTAAATATTGATTTTGGTAGTATGGGTGTTTTGACAATACTAATTCTGCTTACACAAGAACATGGGAGGTTTTTCCATCATCTGAGGTTCTCTTCAATTTCTTTCTACTGCATTCTATAGTTTTATAGTAGAGATTTTTCACATCCTGGTTAGATTAATTCCCATGTTTAATTTTTTTGAGGCTATTGTGAATGGTGTAGTTTTCCTGATATCTCTCTCAACTGAATCACTATTGAATATAGAAAAACTATTGATTTATGAGTACTGATTTTGTATCCCGCCACTTCACTAAATTTACATCTCAGCTCTAGAAGTCTTCTGGGGATTTTTTTGGGTTTTCCAAATATGAAATTATGTCATCAGCAAACAGTGATAGTTTGACTTCTTCTTTTTCAATTTGTATCTTTTTAATTTCCCCCTCTTGTCTGATTTCCCTGGCTAGAGTTTTGAGAACTACTTTGAACAGACGTGAGAGAATGGACATCTTTGTCTTGTTCTTTATTTTACAGAAAATGCTTTCAGTTTTTCTCCATTCAGTATGATGTTGACTATAGGTTTGTCATACATAGCCTTTATAATGTTGAGGTAAGTTTCTTCTATCTCTAGTTTCTCCAGTGTTTTTAACAAGAACACAAACAATTGTAGTATTTTATCAAAGGTCTTTTCTGCATCTCTTGAGATGATCCTGTGATTCTCATCCTTAATTCTGTTTCACTGGTGTATTAAATTTATTAATTTACATGTGTTGAACCAATCTTGAATCCCTGTGATGAAGCCCATGCAATCCTGGTGTATTTTCCTAATATGTTTTTGAATGCGATTTGCTAATATTTTATTAAGGATTTTACATCAATGTTCATCAGGGTTATTGGTTTGTAGTTTTATTTCCTTGATTCCTCTTTGTCTGGTTTTGGTATCAGGGTTATACCGGCTTTATAGAATGTATATTGGAGTGTATTTTCCCTTTCAATTTTATGAAATAATTTGAGGAAGATTATAGTTAGTTATTCTTTAAAAGTATGTAGAACTCTGCTGAGAATTCATTTCTGATCCTGGACTTTTAATTGCTATTTCATTATCGTTATTTGATATTGATCTATTTACTCTTTTTATATCTTCATGGTTCAATTTGGGCAAGTTATATATGTCTAGAAATATGTCAATCTGATTTTGCAGTTTTTGACTATAAATTTTCAAAATAGTTTCTAATTATTCTCTGAATTTCAGAAGTGCCTGGAAAAACATCTTTTTTATTTCTAATCTTGTTAATTTGCATCTTCTATTTGTTTTAGTTTGACTAAGGGCTTATCAATCTTATTCATATTTATAAAGAATCAACTCTTGCATTGATCCTGTGTAATTTTTATTCTCAATTTCATTAATTTTGACTCTGGTTCATTTTATTTCTTGTCTTCTAATGTCTTCAAAATTGTTTTGTTCTTCTTCTAAGAATTTGAGGTGGAGCAAAAACTTATTTATTTTTTATCTATTTTTTAAATGTAAGCACTCAAAACAATGAGTTTTCATCTTGGCACTGCTTTCATACTTTTCCAAAGTTTTGATATGTTGTATATTTATTTTCATTTGTTTCTAATGATTTCTTGATTTTGTCTCTCTTCTCTTAAGAGTATTGTTTAATTTCCAAGTGTTTATATGGGTTCTATTATTTTTCTTGCTGTTTATTTCTTGTTTAATTCTATTATTATCTGATGGAGTGTTTGGGATTATATTGCTCTTTCTGTATTTGCTAAGATTTGTGACCTAGAATATGGTCTATTTAGGAAAAGTTTGCATGAGTTCCTGAGAAGATGAATTCAGTAGTTTTGGGGTAAAATATTCTATAAATGTCTCTTAGGTCCATTTGATTTATAGTATTATTTAGATTGAATATATTTTTCTTGACCTATTGATAATAGTGGTGTATTGAAATCATCTATATTGGATCTACCTGGGATTTAATGTCATGGAGTACTTTTCAAATGTAATTTAGTACATTGACATTTGGGGCATGCATATTTTATATTTTTACATCTTCTTGATAGATTGTCCCCTTTACCAGGATGTAATGGCCTTCTTTTACTCCTCTGATTAATTTTTGCTTGAAATCAGCTTTGTCTCTGAATATTTTTGCATAACATAAGCTTTTGGGGACCTCTAATAGCTAAGCTGTAACATTTTTTCTTTGATTCCCCAAACTCATGCCCATTTTACAATGCAAAATATATTTATTCCATTTTCAAGATTCCCCACAATCTAGTTATAGCATCATCCAAATATTCAAGTCCAAAGTCTCTTCTGAGACTCAAGGCAAACTCACAACATGAAACCCTGTGAAAATAGAAAGAAAGTTACATGTATTCAATATGTAATGGCATAGAGTTAATATTTTCATTCCACAGTGGAGAAATAGGGACATAGAGAGTAAGGATGGGATCAAAGTAAGATTGAAATCCAGCTGGGCAAATAAGTCTCGTAGCACCATGTTTAGCATCTTGTGCACATGGTATTGTGATATTCTCTTGAAATGGCTTGTGTACTTTTTGGTTGCAGCCCACTTATATTCTCCTGAAATGGCTGGTGTACTTTTTGGTTGCAGCCCACTTAGCTTTTCTTTTGATTTGTTGCTGCTTGATTTCTGCAGCTTTCCTTTACAGATGTCCCACAATACTGGTATCCTTTAATCTTGGGTGTCACCACTGCAACTTTGACTTTCTTGTCACATCTTCATACATCATCCCCTCAGGAGTAACCCTCAGAGACTCTGATCTTGCTTCACTTTGCCTGACCTCCAGGACCTCCTTTGAAATATTGGTGGAAGCTAACCACCTCTAACTCCAGATTTCTGCATTAATGCAGAAAAAGCACTACATTGTGAATGCCAAGGTCTGCCACCATGTTGAGCAGTATCCAAGCCTCCTAGGACAATGGTTGCTGTAGTCTCTGAGTGCTTGGGAAGGTGAACATGGTGAAATAACTTCCTAGGCCCCTCTGTAAAAGCAGGGTTTCCCTGTGGTCTCTTCTCAAATGAATTTTCACTAATACAGGTAATTTTTATCCAGATAATGAATGTTTATTGAAAAGTAGATCATAGAAGAAATCAAGGGAGAAATTTTTAAAATTTTAGAACCAAATTAGAATAAATACAACATACGAAAATCTCTGGGACAGTATAAAGGCATCCTAAAAGGAAAGTTCATAGCCTTGTGTTTTCACATTAAAAATAGAAAGATCCCAAATAAATAATATAATGTTATACTTCATATCTGTTGAGGGCCGTCTTGGACAAGATGGTGCCTGGCAATGAGCCAAAGGGCACTGGGAAGTATCCAAAAAGTTTGCTTGCCTACTAGTTCCTTGGAGACTTATGATGTGTTGATGCCAGGCTCTAGGATTGGCTATCTAATATCATGCCACGCGTGGACAGCTCGTGATCCATATAGTGCTATGCTGACATTCCTCTGCATGCTCTCCTGCATGAGAGAAAGCTTTGCTCTAATTGGCTGATAAGTTAGGAATCTGGGGGGAGGAGAAAGGGAGATAGTAGAAGAAGAGAGATAGGGGCAGAACAAAGGAGGCAGGAAAACAGGGAGGACACAATAAATCTGGTCAACTAAAGGTTGGTGATGTCTTCTTTCTCTGCACCAGTTCCACTGGACGGAACAAGTGGTGGCCCGCATGGGGAGCTTCTTCCTTCTTCTGCGTCCTCCCACATAAGTAACTTAAGGTAAGCTACAGGAAAACTGAGTAACTTTAGGTAAGCTATAGGAAAACTGTAGGATAACCCCGGTAAAGGGAGACCACATAACCCCGGTGAAGGGAGTCTGCATATCCCCGGTAAAGGGAGGTCTCGTAACTCCAGGATGGGGTCACAAGTGTCAAGAAATCAAATGATAGGAATCATACAAGATGTACTTAAGGCTAATGGAACTGCCATAAAATGATCTACTATAACAGTATATGTAACTACACTGGCCAAGGTTAGTCCTTGGTTTTTGGAAGAGGGAATCCTAAATATTCCACAATGGGAACATCATGAAGAGGATTTTATCAAAGCAGAAAAACAATCCCCGTTATCTAGAGGTACTTTTCCCATGTGGCAGCTCATTAAGGAATGTCTAACATCTGAGAAAGGCAGAGTAAAAACTTTAGTAGAAGAAGGAAATATGTGTCTGGAAGAGATAAAGGAACAACTAAGTGTAACTTCTCCTGAAGAGGAAGAAGAAGAGGAGGGGCTTACTGGGGAGGAATTAGAAAGAGCATCAAGGACACGGTCACCCCCATCAGTTATATCAGGAAGGATTACCAATCCCTTCCTGGAGGCAGCTACTCCCCCTCAAGCAGCCTGCCCCCTAAATCCCCCAAAGTACCCTTGGGAGGAGTTATCCCATGCTATAAATCAGATGGGTTTTTCACCACGGGGAGAAGAAACCCCCCTTAAGGAAACCTCAGCAGTCCCACAAATCTTCCCTGTGCTAGAGGACCAAAATAGACAAAGATTCCACCAACCTCTGGATTTCAAAACAGTAAAAAATTTTAAGGAAGCAGTGGCTATGTATGGTTCACAGGCCCCATTTACAGGCCCCATTTACAATTAGTATGTTGGAATCAGTATCGGGGCTAAATCTAGTGCTGGAAGATTGGAAAAGGCTATGTAAAGCTGTGCTATCAGGGGGGCAAGTGTGGAAGACTGCATGGCAGGAAGCCTCATTAGAAATGGCACACTGTAACGCTGCCGCAGGCTTTCCCCAAAGAAATGTAGAAATGCTGACAGGAGAAGGAAACTATGAAGGTATTCAACAGCAGATTATTTATGATCCTGGAGTGTACGCACAAATTGCTGCTGTTGCCACTAAAGCCTGGAGGTTAATTCAAGGGACAGGAGATTTACAGGGTGATTCAGGGGAGTAACGAACCATTTGCAGATTTTATTGACAGACAAATCCAAACGACTGCTAGAGTATTTGGGGATTCAGAACAAGCTATGACCTTAATAAAAAAATTAGCTCATGAGCAAGCAAATAGATGGTGTAAAGAAGCTATAAGACCATGGAAAAATAAAGATTTAAGTACATATATAAAGGCTTGCAGGGATATCAATGATGCAGTCATTACAGGACAAGTAATAGCTGCTGCTCTTCATGGGCCAAATCAGGGGCAATAAAGAGCTAAAGGAATAATATGCTTTAAGTGTGGACACTTCAGAAGAGACTGCCCTGAAGGGCCCACCAGATTAAAGTCCAGGGGAACACCTAAGACTAGAAACAGCAAGGGACAAATCAATCTGCCCTAGGTCTATGTCCCCAGTGCTGGAAAAGAAGGCACTGGGCGAGATTTTGTACATCAAGACTTGACATAGAGAGAAATCCTCTTCCTACCCAGTCAAAAAATGGACAGGGGACATAAACCTAATGCATTTTTATGATGAATCTTCAGAAAGAGAAGTTAGGAAAACTACCCCATTCACAATAGCATCGAAAAAAATAAAATCTTGGGAATCAATCTCACAAAACAGGTGAAAGACCTCTACAATGAGAACTACAGAACACTAAAGAAAGAAATTAAAGAACACCTTAGAAGATGAAAAGATCTTCCATGTTCTTGGATAGGAAGAATTAATATTGTCAAAATGACCATACTACCAAAAGTGCTATACAGATTCAATGCAATTCCAATTAAAATCCCAATGATGTACCTTACAGAAATAGAGCAAGAAATTATGAAATTCATCTAGAAGAATAAAAAACCCAGAATAGCTAAAGCAATCCTTGGCAGAAAGAGTGAAGCAGGGGGTATCACAATACCAGATCTTCAACTCTACTACAAAGCAATAGTAACAAAAACAGCATGGTATTGGTACCAAAATAGAAAGGTGGATCAATGGTACAGAATAGAGTACATGAACACAAACCCAAATAAATAAAATTTTCTCATACTAGACAAAGGGACCAACATATGCAATGGAGAAAAGATAGCCTCTTCAACAGATGGTGCTGGGAGAATTGGAAATCCATATGCAACAGAATGAAACTAAACCCATATCTCTCACCATGCACAAACTAAACTCAAAATGGATTAAGGATCTCGGAATCAGACCAGAGACCGTGCATCTTATAGAAGAAAAAGTAGGTCCAGAGCTTCAACATGTTGGCTTAGGACCAGACTTCCTCAACAGGACTCCCATAGCACAAGAAATAAAAGCAAGAATTAATAACTGGGATAGATTCAAACTAAAAAGCTTTCTCTCAGCAAAGGAAACTATCAGCAATGCGAAGAAAGAGCCTACAGAGTGGGAGAAAATCTTTGCCAATCATACTTCAGATAGAGCACTAATCTCCAGAATCTATAAAGAACTCAAAAAACTCTACACCAAGAATGCAAATAATCCAACTGACAAATGGGCTAAGGAAATGAATAGACACTTCACAGAAGAAGATCTACAAGCAATCAACAAACATATGAAAAAAATGTTCAACATCTCTAGTAATAAGAGAAATGCAAATCAAAACCACCCTAAGATTCCACCTCACCCCAATTAGAATGGCAATTATCAAGAATACAACCAACAACAGGTGTTGGCGAGGATGTGGGGAGAAAGGTACACTCATACATTGCTGGTGGGGCTGCAAATTAGTGCAGCCACTCTGGAAAGCAGTATGGAGACTCCTTAGAAAACTTGGAATGGAACCACCATTTGACCCAGCTATCCCACTCCTTGGCCTATACCCAAAGGACTTAAAATCAGCATACTACAGAGATACAGCCACATCAATGTTCATAGCTGCTCAATTCACAATAGCCAGACTGTGGAACCAACCTTGATGTCCTTGATGAATGGATAAAGAAACTGTGGTATAATAATAAACATCATTACCCTATGTAAACGTAAAAATAAATAAATAAATAAATTAAAAAAAAAAAAAGAAACTGTGGTATATATATACAATGGAATATTACTCAACTATAAAGAATAATAAAATTATGGCATTTGCAGGCAAATGGATGAAATTGGAGAATATCATGCTAAGTGAGATAAGCCAATCTCAAAAAACCAAAGGAAGAATGATATTGCTAATAAGTGGATGATGACACATAATGGGGGGTTGGAGGGGTTAGTGTTAGGGTTAGAGTTAGGGTTAGGGAGGGGGGCAAGAATGGAGGAAGGAAGGACTGTATAGAGGGAAAAGAGGGGTGGGAGGGGTGGGGAGAAGGGAAAAAATAACAGAATGAATCAAACAACATTACCCTATGTAAATTTATGATTACACAAATGGTTTGCCTTTACACCATGTACAGAGAAACAACATGTATCCCATTTGTTTACAATAAAAAAAAAAGAAAGGTTCAGTAAGAAGCCAGGATTTTCATTCCAACATTGTAGAAAGAAGACAACTCTCCCCTCCCTTGGTGTGTCAATGGAGAACATTTGTGTGCACCACTCAGTGACATTGAAGTGTCCTCTGCCTCAATGCTCTAGGGGTGTCAGAAAAAACCCTTCTGTATTGTCAGTGGAGACCATGTTGGAGGTAGAAATCCCATTCCTGCTCAACAATTATAAGACATCCTTTGTGTGTTAAGAGAGTCCCAGTGGAGAAACTGGACTTCTACCCTACCTTGTAGTAAGCAAGTGATAGACCTCATTCCTAAAAAAAAAAAAAAAAAAATGGCCAGGGGGACCCAACCCAGGGCCCTCAAATATACGGGGCCTTTCAGAATCCCATAGTCCAGATCCCCACTCACAATCCTTTCCGACTATCTCCTCGTTGTCCCAAGGAACAACAGGGAGAGGGAGATTGGACTTCTGTGCCTCCGCCCGACTCGTTCTAACGTCAAAGATGGGAGTGCAAGTGGTCCCTACGGGCATACATGTACCACTCCCTGAGGGCACAGTAGGATTATTGTTGGGGTGGAGTTCCACAACTCTGTCAGGATTACAAGTATTTCCAGGAGTCATTGATTCTGATTAAACTGGGAAAATAAAGATTATGTTATCCTACCCTCGAGGGGTATCTGTTGTTTCTCCAGAAGACAAAATAGCACAAATATTGATATTGCCTGGCCATCATGGGACTTTTCCCAGTTCACAAAGGACTGGAGGAGACAACGGGTTTGGATCTGCAGGATCAGGTGTCTTTTGGGCGCAATCAACAAAAAATAGACCCATGCTTAAATTGAAAGTTAATGGTACTCCCATAGAGGGTCTAATAGACACGGGTGCTGACATCTCTATTATAAGACAGAAGGACTGGAACAAATCATGGCCTGTTACAGCATACAGTACTACCTTACTGGGACTTGGATTTGCCCAAACCCCATTACAAAGTTCAGCTGTGTTATCTTGGGAGGACCCTGATGGGAAAAGGGGGACATTCCAACCTTATGTATTAGCTCACCTGCCTGTCACTCTTTGGGGAAGAGACATTTTAACATAGATGGATGTTGTCATTTCTTCCTCAGTTGAACAAAATATTTCCTGTCTAAACCCAACCATTTTACCAGTCATGGTGGGACAAGGTTATATCCCTGGAAAAGGACTAGGCAAGAATCTACAAGGTATGACCTGCCCCATTCAAACCGAAGGACAAACAGGGACTAAGGGGCTAGGTTTTCTGGAGGGGCCACTGAACCATTAAAGATAACATGGAAATCCAATAATCCTATCTGGGTCCCCCAGTGGCCCCTTTCTAAAGAAAAAATAGAGGCAGCCCAGGAAATAGTTAATCAACAATTGAAGGAAAATCATATCATTCCTTCCACTTCCCCTTGGAATACACCCATTTTTGTCATAAAAAAGAAGTCTGGGAAATGGCGACTCTTGCAAGATCTGAGAGCCATAAATTCCAGTATGCAGATTATGGGCCCAGTGCAACTGGGTCTCCCCTCATTAGCTGCTATTCCAAAACATTATCATATCATTTCTATAGACATAAAAGATTGTCTCTTTTCCATTCCTGTGCATCCCGAGGATAGCCCTCGATTTGCCTTTTCCATTCCCTCTTTGAATAATGAAAGGCCTAATACTAGATACCAATGGGTGGTCCTTCCCAGGGAATGGCAAATAGTCCCACTATGTGTCAAATATATGTTGGCCAGGCTATATCACAGATTAGACAAAATTGTAAAGGACTTTATTGTCTCCATTATATGGATGATATTCTTTTGGCTCATAAGGAACAGGAGACCTTATTAGGGGTATTTGATGATATTATCAAAACCCTAGAAAAATGGGGATTACATGTGGCCCCAGAAAAGGTGCAAACCCGCAGCCCTATTACCTTTCTAGGACATCAAATATTAGATACCTGTGTTAGGCCACAAAAAATTCAATTAGCCACAGGAAAGCTTAAGACTCTAAATGATTTCCAAAAATTATTAGGTGATATAAATTGGGTAAGACCAAATTTGGGAATCACCACTGGTCAACTTAAGCCTCTGTTTGATATTCTCCAAGGAAACTCAGACTCTACATCCCCCAGAAATTTAACTCCTGAAGGTAGAAAAGCCTTGAGGTTAGTAGAACAAGTTTTAGAAAATGCTCATAGTGATAGAGTTGATCTATCCTTGCCTTTTAACCTCATAGTGTTAGATTCTGAATATACTCCTACAGATCTGTTGTGGCAAACTGGACCCCTGTTTTGGATCCATTTGCCAGTGTCCCCCAAAAATGTTGTTTCCACGTATCCTGTGATGGTAGCAAATCTAGTTACATTAGGACTTAAGACAGCCCTTCGAGTTTTTGGAATTCATCCTCAGACAGTTATTGTCCCATACACGGCAAAACAGATTGAAATACTAGTTAACAATAATGAAGATTGGGCAATTGTCTATTGTTCCACCATGGCCACATTTGATAATCACTTGCCAAGTTCACCTATTGTCAGTTTCTTCAAAAGACATCCTGTTATTTTCCCTCAGGTTGTTAAGGCTCAACCAATCCCAGCAGCAAATACAATCTTTACAGATGGCTCCTCCTCTGGCACAGCTACAGTAGTTTCTGATAAAGTACAGTCTATTATTACTTCTCATAAGTCTGCTCAAAAAACTGAACTGGAAGCAATTATAACTGCCTTACAAACATTTTCTGAGAAACCTTTAAATATTTATACTGACAGTCTCTATATTGCCTAGCTTGTGCCCTGCCTTGAGACAGCTGGATCCATTAGTCCTCAATCTACCTTACAACAATGCTTTTATCAAGTACAAACTCTTCTGTGGGCTCACAAAGAACCTTTATATATAGGCCATATCAGAGCACATTCAGGCTTACCTGGGCCTTTAGCTCAAGGAAATTCTACTGCAGACTCAGCTACTCATGATCCTCATGTGTTTAATATTGTAGAATAAGCAATTAATTTCCATAAAGATTTTCATGTCAATGCCACTACTCTCAAAATAAAATATAACATTACAAAAGAACAAGCCAGAAATATAGTAAATCAGTGTCCTGCCTGTATGCCTCATTTATCTGTTCCTCATTTTGGAGTCAATCCTAGAGGACTCCTTCCAAATCATCTATGGCAGATGGATGTCACCCATCTCCCCAATTTGGTACTTTAAGATTTGTACATGTAACTGTAGATACCTATTCAGGATATATATTTGCCACCGCCCATACAGGGGAAAAGACAAAAGATGTAATAAGTCATTGCCTTCAAGCCTTTGCTACTATGGGAAGGTCAAAATCATTTAAAACAGATAATGGGCCTGCGTATACTTCTTCATTTCAACAGTTTTGATCAAAGTTTAATATCTATCATTCTACAGGATTGCCCTACAATCCACAAGGACAAGCTATCGTGGAAAGGGCTAATCAAACATTGAAAGTCTGCTTAACTAAACAAAAAGGGGGAATAGGGGGATTAGCCCCTCCCAAGAACAGACTTAACCTTGCTTTATTCACCCTCAATTTTTTAACTTTGGATGCTATGGGCTGTACTGTGGCTGATAGACATTTTAGTGGAAAGTCTGGTGGCCATCCACAAGCAATGTGGAAAGATATCTTGACTGGATCCTGGAAAGGACCTGACCCAGTATTAATTTTGGGGGAGAGGATCTGTTTATGTTTTTCCTCAGGACCAACAACAACCTATCTGGGTCCCAAAGCGCTTGGTAAGGACTATCCATAAGAGAGAAAATGGCACCGAAACAAAAAATGATGATGATGGTGGTAAGCCTACTGCTGTTGACCCTCCTAAAACTTTTGGAGATACTTTCTGGGGACTGCTATCTGCATGGCCTATTCCTTTGCCTATCACTCATAACGCACAAGTTTTCCCTCAATTATTTCCTAGTACAGAACTTCCAGGTATCCCTTACCTACCAGCTGATTTCCCTGTAAAGCCACTTAATTCTAGTCTAAACTTCAAGTTAAGGATAGTCTTTGCTTCCTCCGGCTAGCCACCTTAAAAACTGTCAATGTTGCCTTGCCCTGTGTGCAGCTTGCTTCCAATTGGAATCTTTCTTATGGGTATTATCAAGGAAAGGAATACTATGGCCTTGCTTTAAATATAACCAAGGTCATTGGTAGTGTAAATTATACACAACAGCCTAGGTGGGGTCCCACTTGTACACCAATTTCTTATGGCAATGTTGGATCTATTAAATGGGATAGGTGTCAAGGTGATGTTGCAGCTTATAAGGTGACTCCTTACTTTTCCTTTGGGCCGTTTGCCATAGATTGGGAATCTGTTAATAAGATTTTAAGAAATTCAAATGCTTCATATAGATATGCCGCTGTAGATGCTAATTTTGCTACCAATGACTATTCTCCTCTTTCCGTGTGGTCTCTTTGTAGTGCGTCTGCTTGTATGGACATTAGTCCAATTAGTACAATACAGGGAGGCAGTCTTTCTATCTCTTCACAGAGGTGCAGAATTATGCAAGCCTATGTAGAGGGAGTTGATACCCCTGCTTATAGTTATACAAGGTGTGTGGCCAATCACTCCTCCTTTTATCAGTCTTTCCCCCCTACTCCCATATGTGTCACGTCTCAATTTGTGTTCATTCTGTCTAACAGTTCTAAGTTTTATATTAACATTACTAATAACAATAATAATGATACAGAGGTCCTTAACTGTGCTAACTAAGAGTGTTATGTGTCTAGTTGTTGGGATGCTTCATTATTTCCTCTGGCTGTGATTGCCAGGATTCCAAAATTCATTCCAGTCCCAGTGACCTTAAATCATAGTGAGTGGAATTTTCTACCTGTGAGAGCAAAAAGAGATTTTGGTATCTCAGCCATTATAGCTATTGCTGTTGCTGCGGCAGCTGCTGCAGCTGCCACCACTGCTGCTAGACTTGCCCTAGGAACTGCTATTCCTACTGCTCACACGCTCAACAATCTGTCATGAGCCACTGCTGAAGCTTTGACAGCCCAGGAAAACATCAATACACATCTCACCATGGGAATCCTGATCCTAAACCAAAGAGTGGACTTACTACAAGAACAAGTGGACATGTTGACTGTTACCACACAGACGGGCTGTCTAGTGTGTGCCCAAGCACTATGTGTTACCCTGATACCCTATTCTAATATTACTGCTGCTGCCAATATGTCCAAACGGCTTGGTAGCATGCTTAATGGGACATGGACTAAAGAGTTTACTAATTTGACTACCCTATTAAGAAATTCTATATTTGTGGTAAATAGTACTCAGGTCAAGGTCCCGGGTATGCCAGAAGCCATTAGTTTCTTACAGTCAGCATTACAATTTGGTAAACAATGGATGGGAAGTTTTGCTATGATGGGATTGTTGTTCTTGCTGTTATTATTGCTGCTCAGATATCTGTTGTCTCTAAGGAGTCATCAAAGACGGCAAGCCTTAGTGGTGCGGCAAGCCCTTATGGCCAGGGACCAAGGCTCTGATCCTCAGATTTGGCTCTCCCAATTACAGGACTGGTAATCAATGATGGGTAAGCACAGGGTGGACTTTATACCAACCTAAGACAGGGATCAAAGCATGCCAATAGCTCTTCGACTCCCAATGACGGGTAAGGATAAAGTCTGACTCTGGCACCTAAGACAGGCACAGTCGCTGTCCTTTTCTTTTTATAACAAAAAGGGGGAGCCTGTTGAGGGCCGTCTTGGACAAGATGGTGCCTGGCAATGAGCCAAAGGGCACTGGGTACCAAAATAAGGAAGTACCCAAAAAGGTTGCTTGCCTACTAGTTCCTTGGAGACTCATGACGTGTTGACGCCAGGCTCTAGGATTGGCTATCTAATATCATGCCACGCGTGGACAGCTCGTGATCCATATAGTGCTATGCTGACATTCCTCTGCATGCTCTCCTGCATGAGAGAAAGCTTTGCTCTAACTGGCTGATAAGCTAGGAGCCTGGGGGGAGGAGAAAGGGAGATGGTAGAAGAAGAGAGATAGGGGCAGAACAAAGGAGGCAGGAAAACAGGGAGGATGCAATAAATCTGGTCAACTAAAGATTGGTGATGTCTCCTTTCTCCGCGCCAGTTCCACTGGACAAAACACATATCCCTAGAAAAAGATCAAATGCCAAAATCAGTAAAAGATAGAAATAATTAAGATTAAAACTGAAATTTAAAAAATTAAAAATAAAACACGATACAACAGAGTTGGTTCTTTGAAAAGATAAAAAAGAAAATTTCAGACCAATATCCCTGAAGAATATGAATGCAAAAATATCTAATAATATATTGCCAAATCACATTCAAAAACACATTAAAAGATAGTGTATCATGGTCAGATTGGTTTTATCACAGGGATGCAAGACCGGTTCAACATAAATCAATAAATGTAATTCACTACAGAAGTAGAGTTAAGGACAAGAACACATGATCTTCTTGATAGATGCAGAAAAAGTATTCAACAAAATCCAGGATCCATTCATGTTACAAAGAAAAACACTGGGGAAATTCAGGATAGAAGGAACATACCTCAAAATTGTAAAGATTATATATGACAAACCCAAGGTCAACATCGTATTGAATGGAGAAAAATTGAAAGCACTTCTAAAATCAGAAACAAGTCAAGGATGTCTACGCATCACTCCTATTGAAATTAGTTCTTGAAACTAGCCAGAGCAATCAGGAAAGAGAAGGAAATGAAAGGAATGCAAAAAGAAAAAGAAATCAAATTATTTCTGTTTGCTGATGATAGCATCACAAACCCAGAGGACTCAAAACACTCCACCAGAATACTTCCAGAGCTAATAAACAAATTCAACAAAGTAGCAAGATATAAGATTAACATACATGAATCAATCACTTATATATACTCCAATAACGAATCTGTTCAGCAAGAAATAAAGAAAACTGTCCAATTCATGATAACCTCAAAACCTCAAAAAATACTTGGGAATAAATCTAACCAAGGAGGTGAATGACCTCTACAATGAAAACTATAGGACACTGAAGAAATAAGTTCAAAAAGCACTTAGAAGGTGGAAAGATCTCCTACATTCATGGGTAAGCAGAATTAATATTTTTAAAAGGCCAAATTACCAAAAGTATTATACAGATTCAATGAAATCCCCATCAAGATACCAATGACATTCTTCACAGGACTAGAAATAAGCAGTCCTAAAATTTATTTGGAATAATAAAAGACCCAGAATAGCTAAAGCAATCTTGAGCAAGGAGAGTAATGCTGGGGGCATCAAAATACCAGATTTCAAATTACACTACAGAACTATAGTAACAAAAATAGCATGGAATTGACCTCAAAACAAACATGAAGACCTATGGAACAGAATAGAGGACATAAAGAAAAATTCACATAAATAAAATCTTCTGATACTCAATGAAGATGCCAAAAATTCACACTGGGGAAAATATGTCTTTTAAATAAATTATGCTGGGAAAACTGGATATCCATAGTTAGAAGAATGAAACTAGATTTCCATTCATGCTGTACAAAAGTCAATACAAGGTGGATCAAAGACCTAGGAATTAGACCAGAAACATTGCAAGTGCTGGAAGAAAATGTAGGCTCAACATTTCAACATATTTGTACAGGTACAAGACTCTAAAGCACAGAAAAAAAAACAAGAGTCAATAAGTACGATCAAATTTAAAAGTTTATGCATAGAAAATGAAACAAGGGTGCAAATAGAGAATTTACAGAATGGAAGATCTTTGTCAGCTATTTCTTTGACAGGGAATTAATAACCAGAATATATAAAGAAATCAAAAACTATCCAAAATATCCCCAAATAACTCAACCAATAAATGGACAAAAGAACTAAGCACTCATTTCCCTGAAAAAGAAATGTAAATTGCCATCAAATGTATGAAGAAATTTCAACATCTTTATAAATCAGCAAAATGCAAATCAAAACTATATTGAGATTTTATTTCACTTTCATTGGCATGGCAGTAATGAAGAATACAAATAATGATAAATACTAGTGAGGATGGGGGGAAAATGTCCACTCTTACATTGTTGGTAGGACACCAAAGTATTACACCCTTTCTAGAAAACATTATGAAGATTCCTCAAAAGACTAGGGGAAAAAAAAAACCATCATATAACCCAGCTATACCACTGCTCAGTATTTATGCAGAAGAACTAAAATCAGCACACTATAGCAATACAGGCACCATTTTGTTGATAGCAGCACAATTCGCAATAGCCAAGTTATGCAACCACCCCAGGTGCCCATCAACAGATGAATGGATAAAGAAAATGAGGTATATATACACAATGGAATTTTAGTGAGTCATAAAGAAGGATGAAAATATGGAATTTTCTGGTAAATAGGTGGAACCAGAATGTGGAGAGTGGTGACTTGAATCAGGGTCTCTATTTGCCTTAGGCTGGGGCTGCACTTGTGCTGGGAACTTCCTGTACAGAGTTGCAGAGCAAGATTGCCCAGTTGCTACAGCGATGCCCTGCCTGAGGAGGTTCTGTGCAAGGCACAGAACTATCAGTCTTAACCCTGAGTTCATACACCAACTGCCAGGGATAGAGAATTATGAGTGCAAGTAGATAATTATAATTGCTTGCAACTGCTGTGATCTTCAAGACTGCCTGCCTTGAAAAAAACTTCCTCACAGAAACACTTTTGATGATAAAACCTATATAACAAACTTGATGAGCTAGCTCTGGTTCATTGTTCCTCCATCAGAAGATGATGTCCTACCTGGTCCCAGTTTCTCTCTCTGTTTATTTTTCTTAATCACCCATTGCCCTTCCTTCGTTTCTAAGGTTCTTCTGTGCAGGTCGTGGCACCAGAGAACATCATGCTTAGTGAAATAAGTCAGAATCAGAAATTCAAGGGTCAAATATTTTATCTTGTATGTGATAACTAGACCAAGGAAAAAGGTGTTTAAATGTGGATAAAATACCATGAAAAATCAAGCGAGATCTGTGGAACAGAGTGGGATGGAGGTGGGAAGGAAAAAGGGAGGTAATTCAGAATGGTATTGACTAAATTATGCTATGTACATACATGAATATACCACAGTGAATGTCATCTTTATGTAGATCTATGAAGCACTAATTAAAAACAAAAATCTACAAATAAATAGAAGAAAGACCAGTGTATTAGAGGTAAATAGGGAAAGAGAAGAGGGGAGGGAATGTGGAAGTATTGGGGACTGAATTGGAACATGTTATAATTCATCCACACATGATTATGTCAAAATGAACCCCAATAATGCACTAATAAAAACATTTTAAAAAATCTAGAGTGTGACTAGGACACATGATTTTCATAGTACTAACCTCAGACTCCAAACATTTAGAAACTACAAATCCCGAATTCCTGTGACGACCATTTTAAGCAAACTTCAGGACCCACCAAAGACCATAGCAGAGACCTTGAAGTAATCAGGGAAATTAGAGTAGCCAGTGAAAAAATATGAGAGAAAGGAAAAAACTTTATGGTTTTCCCGCTTCATTTGGAAGTGTGGCTTCCTGCACCCTATCTAGATTTTTCACACATGGAAGCAATCATTCATCATGAGGTTCATTAAGGCCCTTTGCCATATTTGGAAGAAAATACACCTAAGAGTATTTTCTGTGAGGGAATAGCATAGAAAGCATTTCTTCTTGTGAATTTATAAAGTTTAAAATAGTGACCACTTGCCCTGCCTTTGCAAAAGAAATTCCCTTCTTTCCTCTTATGCCTATCTGAAAGTTTTTCCATTTCTTCCCCCTTAAGTTCTGTGTCTTTAGCACTTCATTGCTGTACCGGATATTTTTCTAGTGACACATTTGATACTTAAGTGTACCCAAGCACATAGTTTATATTCTCATCTTGTCCAACACTTGCTCTCTCGTCTTTTTCTGTGGTTTTCTTCATTCCAACAAGGTTAAAGATATTTTAACCTCACACTACTGTGACCTTGGCTATTTCCCCTTGTTCTGAAAAAATTCGAGTCTATGAAAATTTTCATGATAGTGAGAGTCTCCCATTGGCTACATATTCATCTCAGCTGGAGAGTCAACTTCAACTTGTGCTTGAACTAAAACTAACTGCCATTTATTTTTCCAGACTGTCTTTAGCAGACCCAATGAAGACCAATAATTGTATATGCACTTCTCAGATTTTGTTCTTTCTTATTGTTTGCATGTTGAAACTTTGAATAACTTATGCTGGCTTCTGTGTCTACTGTTTAATGTTTCTCACCCTTCTGGTAATTTCTTAAGCACACCTCTTCAAAGTATGTGCTGTACTAACCTCCCAATTTTAGTTATCACCTTAAAATTGGCATGTCAATGCTTTCATATTTAACATTGATCTTCAAGATCTGTCTCCATCTTCTGTAATCTTCTAACACAGCTGTTCCATAGTCTTTAAGGAGTAGTTGAAAATGCACAGTTGTAACAGGTTCTCTGTACCTTTACAGGAAGTGAGGTGGTAGTGGGAAGTCAGTTCAGTTGATCTTTCTTGTTCTTTTCTGAATGCAGACACTCTTGCTTACCTTATTCTGCAAAAAATGAGTTGGAGTTGGATGAGGTCAGAGTATTTATTTGTTCTCTGTTCTTGAGGAGATCTGGAACTTAAAACACAAATATCAAGGAGACTTGAGACCATTTTCTGTAAAGGGGGAATAAGGTCATAATAGGGTATTCCTTTCTGAAATCTCTTGGCTTTCTTCATTAGAAAGAACCTGGAAATAATTAAGCTAGAAAATTCCTGTAGAAAGTTTATGCTATTGGTATTTGTCAGATTTTCTAAAATCAGAATTACAGATCCAAATAGTTCATATACATTTTATACAGAGTTTCCAGGTTACCCTTTTCCTTGAATTAAACTCTTGATGTGATTATAGTGAGGGGCCCAGTCTTCTAAATATGGATATCCAGTTTTTCTAGCACCATTGTTAAAAGATTATCTTTTCTCCAATGTATGGCTTTGGCACCATTGTCCAAGATCAGATGACTCTACTTGTATGGGTTTTTCTCTGTGTCTTCTATTCTGTACCACCAGTCTACATGTGTGTTTTTATGCTAGTACCATGCAGTGGTTTTTTGGTTTTTTTTTTTGTTTTTTTTTTTTTTGATTCATTGTACACAAATGGGGTACAACTTCCATTTCTCCGGTTGTATATGAAGTCTCTGTAATATAATTTGAAGATAGATATTGCTATGCCTCCAGAATTGGTTATTTTCGTTTAGAATTGCTTTGACTTTTCTGGGTATTTTATTCTTCCAAATGAATTTTAAAACTATTTTTTTCTAGTTTTGTGAAGAATATCATTGGTATTTTGATGGGGATTGCCTTGAATCTGTAGATTAATTTTTAGATTGTGGCCATTTTGATAATATTAATTCTGTCTATCCAAGAACACGGGATGCCTTTTTATCTCCTAACTTCTCCGTGTTCAAAGAACTTCAAAGAAACGCCTCCCCAGGGTATGCTTTTCCTTAGGCAAATGGTGGGAGGAGACTTTGGAACTAAAGTGGTATATGTTCCTTTCTCACTGGATGAACGAAAAGATATAAAAAGGACCTAGGTAGTCATATTGAAAACCTGGAACAATATATTCAGACCTTCCAACAACTATCAAATCTTTATGAGTTAGCATGGCAAGATGTTATGCTAATTTTAGGACAAACCCTGACTTCCCTGGAACAGCAAAGAGTCCTAGAAAAGGCTATTAAAACTGGAAATCATCATTATACATCTTAGAGAGAAAAGATGACAGTGACAGGAAGAAGTTGGGTTATCCTACTGGTGACCATTCACAGAACCACATTGAAATACAGACAGGGTAGGGATGAATGGGACAGATATCACTTCTTGTATTGTGTAATGGAAGGACTATGAAGGGCTCAAGCTTTTAGTTATGCCCACAGGCCATTGTGATTCAAAGGGAAAAGGAGCCACTGGTAACCTTTCTACAGAGGCTCTGGGAGACTATTACAAAGTACACTAATATTGAACCAGGGTCACAAATGAAGGAAATTATTAAAAACAAATTCCTGACCTAATACACTCTAGAAATAAGAAGAAAGCTCCAAAACTGGTTGCAGAACTGGGACAGTCTTTAGACAAGTTGACCCAGGTTGTTACAGCAGTCTTCTATAATTAAGACCTAGAAAAGGAGAAAAATAGGGAGATAATCAACACGGAGAATTGGTGGAGGAATGGAAGCAGGTGCCCATGGGTCCCCCTCCATCTCCTGATTCTCTTGTGGAAAGGCTTCTCTTACAGAAAGAAGGACATTTTAAAAGGAATGTCCCAAGAAGTGTCAGACACCTCTTGTACTACTACCCAGACCTTGTCCTCTGTGTCAGGGAAACCATTAGAAAGCTAAATGTCCTCAGAACCTAAGGGGATTGAGGCCTTTGACTTTCAGTCCCCAATGACAAGTCCCAGCAGGGGTTTTCTTTATGGCTCCCATGATTTAAGTGCAACTTGGGGAGCCCAGGGTAACCTTGTTCATGGACAAGCACCAGATAAACTTAATTCTTGATATGGGAGCCCAATTCTCAGTGCTGTCCTCTTTTGAACCCTGGTACCAAGATAAAGTAACCATAGGGGGCATATAGGGCCGGCCCCTTGAGCAATAATTTACTTGGCCTCTTGCTTGTTCATGGGGTGATTTCCACTTCTGTTACTTCTTTAGCATTATGGCAGATACCCCAACCTTTATCTTAGGAAGAGACTTATTATCCCAATTAAAGGTCAGTTTGTCACCTGGAGTGTCTAGCTGTCTGTATTAGAGACAGAGATGGAGCCCACAGTTTAGTCAGATAACAATACAGTGGGAAGGGCACAGACTGCAACTCCTGTCAAAATTCATCTTAAGGATCCTTTCCATTTTCCCCACCAAAAAACTATTCCTTAAAAACTAGGAAGGGACTAATACCTATTATACTGAGTTTAAAATGACAGGGACTCCACCAGCAATGTATGAGTGTGCCTTTTTCCCTACACCCACGCCAACACTTATAATTGCTTGTGTTCTTGATAATAGCCATTCTAATTGGAGTTAGATGAAATCTTAGGGTGGTTTTAATTTGCATTTCTCTAATTACTAGGGATGATGAGCACTTTTTCGTATATTTGTTGATCACCTGTATATATTGTATACTTCTGTGAAGTGTCTGCCTATTTCTTTAGCCCATTATTGATTGGGTTCTTTGTATATTAGGTGTAAAGTTTCTTAAGTTCTTTATAAACTTTGGAGATGAGTGCTCTGTCTGAAGTGTGTGTGGAAAAGATTGTCTCCCACTCTTTAGGCTCTCTTTTCACATTATTGATTGTTTCCTGTACTGAGAAAAACTTTTTAGTTTGACTCTATCCCATTTACTGATTCTTGCTTTTATTTCTTGTGCTACGGGGATCTTGTTCAGGAAGTCTGGTCCTAAGCCAATGTGTTGGAGATTCGGGCCTACTTTTTCTTCTATTTGGTGAAGAGTCTCAGGTCTAATTCCTAGATCCTTGATCCATTTTGAGTTGAGTTTTGTACAGGGTGAGAGAATTGGTGCAGCCACTCTGGAAAGCAGTATGGAGATTCCTCAGAAAACTTGGAATGGACCCACCATTTGACCCAGCTATCCCACTCCTCGGTTTATACCCAAAGGACTTAAAATCAGCATTTTAAGTGTTGATTTTAAGTGGCTACAGTGTTGCAGCCACATCAATGTTCATAGCAACTCAATTCACAATGGCTGGATTGTGGAACCAACTTAGATGCCCTTCAATTGACAAATGGATAAAGAAACTATGGTATATACACACAATGGAATATTAGTCATAATGAATAAAATTATGGCATTTGCTGGCAAATGGATGAAGTTGGAAAATATCATGCTAAGTGAAATAGGCCAAGCCCAAAACACCAAAGACCAAATGTTTCCTCTGATAAGTGCATGACAATATGTAATGGGGGTATGGCAGGGGGAAGAGAAGAATGAAGGAATTTGAATGGTGTAGAGGAAAGTGAGGTGGAAGGGGGAGGAGGACAGAAAGATAGTAGAATGAAACAGACAGTATTACCCTATGTATATGTATGATTACATGAATGGTGTGAATCTACATTGTGTACAACCATAGAAATAAAAAGTTGTACCCCATTTGTGTACCATGAATCAAAATGCAGTCTATAAAAATAAAAAAGATTTTAATAAAATAAATAAATAAATAAAATGACAGGGACAAATGGTAGAGTGCTCTATCCCTTATAATACTTCTATACTGGAGGTCCCAAAGGTACCCAATAAATGGAGATTAGTTCAGGATCTTCATATAATCAATGAGGTGGTGTTTTCTCTATGCCCAGTAGCAGCAAATTCATATATTCTTCTTACCCAGATTCCCCAGGGAACTACTTATTATACTGTTATAGACATACAGGATGCCTTTTTTTTTTTTTTTTTTTTTTTTTTTTTTGCATTCTCTGCATTCAAAGAACCACGCTTTTTTTTTTTTTTTTTTTTTTTTTTTTTTTTTTTACTTTAAGGATCATACTTGTGAGACTGGACAGGATACTTGGAGAGGCCTTCCCCAAGAATTTAGAGATAGTCCCCATCTGTTTGGACAAGCACTGGCACAGGACCTCATGAATTGGTTATACCATGAAACACACTTACTTCAATATGTAGATGACTTTCTCTTATGTGGACTTTCAGAAAAAGTCATTTCTGAAGGCACTGGCTCTCTTCTCAATTTCCTAGCTAATATGGGATACAAAGCATCCTGAGATCCTGAGATGCTGAGAAAAGGCTCAATTGTGTCTGTTTCAGGTTACCTACTTGGACATGATACTGGGAGGTGAAACCAAAAATTTTGACACAGAAAAATTTCCACCCATTCCTCATATAGTTAAACAACTCAGGGCCTTCCTGGGAATGAATATGAATACCTGGGTATGCTGAAAAGGCAAGATGCCTTTATGAGTACCTTAAAGAAACACAGGGACATTAACAGAACACTACTAACTGGACTCTGGAGATGGAAAGGCCTTCAATACATTAAAAGCATCTCTTACCCAGACACCTGATTTGAGTCTACCCACTCAGCCAACCTTTCAATTTTATGTTATAGAAAAGAATGGTGTGGCACTGGGAATGGGTTACTCAATCATTGAGAGCCATGCCTCAGTCAACGTGTTACCTAAGTAAAGAATTGGAAAAGCATTTTTGTTTTTTTGTTTGTTTGTTTGTTTTTTAGTTTTTAAAGACTGCATTTAAAAAACAGAAGTATCTATCTCTTGAAAAACAAATCACTGTCTCAAGAAATGTCAGCCACCTAAAACCAGATTTCAAGTTTAAAGTCTTATTTGTAATTGTAGTTCAGTTCTTCAGTTTATGTATGTGATGAATTTTAAAGAGATTCAAGACTATGCTGAAACAAAAGACATTTTACAGCTTGGATAATGCTAGCTCTTCTCTAAACTTAGGGATTTTTAAATATAAAAGTGATTAACATCAAAAAAAGAAAAAAAAAAAAAGAATTGGAAAAGGTGGCCACAAGGGGTGCCCTGAATTTTTTAAAATTTTAGTAAAGCTCACATACAAGGAGAGATATAACATCTTTTAAAATTTTTTTTTACTTGTTCTTTTTAACTATACATGACAGCACGATGTATTTTGATACATCATACATACATGGAGTATAACTTCTTATTTTGTGGTTGTACATGATATGGGGTTATACTGGTCATGTATTCTTAGATGAAAATAGGAATGTTATGTCCAATTCATTTTACGTCTTTCCCTTTTCCATTCCCCCTCCCTTTCCCCCACTCCCCCTTGTCTAATGTGGTGAACCTCTACTCCTCCCCTACCTATTATGAGTCAGCATCCACATATCAAAGAGAACATTTGGCCTTTGGTTTTTGGGATTGGCTTATTTCATGTAGCATGATAGTCTCCAGTTCCATCCATTTGCTGGCAAATGCCATTATTTCATTATTCTTTTTGTTGTTGTTGTTCAGAGATATCTATTTATTTATTTATTTATTTTCTTTTTTAAAATTTATTTATTTTTAATTTTTTACAGACTACATTTTGATTCAGTGTACACAAATGGGGTACATCATTTCATTTCCATGGTTGTACATGTTGTGGATTCATACCATTTGTGTAATCATACATGTACATAGGGTAATCATGTCTGTCTCATTCCACCATCTCATCCCTCCCTCTCATTTCCTTCTACACAATCCAAAGTTCCTACATTCTTCTTTCACTCCCCACACCCCTCACCCCTATTATATATCATTCTCCACTTATCAGGGAAAACATTCAGCCTTTGCTTTTTGGGGATTGGCTTATTTCACTTAGCATGATCAGAAAACTTGGAATGGACCCATATTTTGACCCAGTTATCCCACTCCTTGGTTTATACCCAAAGGACTTAAAATCAGCATACTACAGTAACTCAGCCACATCAATGTTTATAGCAGCTCAGTTCACAATTGCTAGATTGTGGAACCAACCTAGATGCCCTTCAAAAGATGAATGGATAAAGAAACTATGGTATATATTTCATTATTCTTTATGGCTGAGTAATATTCCACTGTGTATATGTACCACATTTTCTTTATCCATTCATCTGTTGAAAGGCACCTAGGTTGGTTCCATAACTTAGCTATTATAGATTGAGCTGCTATAAATATTGATATGGTGACCTGGATGTTTCAGAGCTGTGACTAGAGTGGAACTCTTAGTCCCTGAGGTACATAAAGTTACTCTGGGAAGGTCTCTGTACTTCTCTCCCATCCTATGGGAAGGATCCTAAGTTCTAAAGGTAATCATTGGTTAACAGAGACTCATATGCTCAAATATCAAACCCTTTTGTTAGAAGGACCCAGAATTAATTTAAAGACTTGTCATATTTTCAGTCCAACCTCTTTCATTCTTGTGAGGAAGTTTTAACAGAAATTTACACTGTTAGACTAGATTTATCCAATCATCCTGCAGATAACCTTGGTCTTACTCTATACCAATGGGAGTTTATTGATGACTGGTGGGATTCAGCAATCCAGATATGCAAGTAACAGATTTTGAGTTTTTTGAATCAAAGCCACTTCCCACCAACACCCATGCCAAACTGCTTTCATCTGAGCCCTGGAACCTTCTAAAGATAAAATGCACTTGTCAAAACTTATAGATTGTATAACACAAAGTAAATTTTACTACATAACATGTCATTTAAAAAGAATAAAACAATTTCATAATTTTTCACCAGTTACTAATGATTCTTAAAACAACATTGTATAACATAACAGATTTACATTTTTTATGCACAGTTTACTTTGTGTTAGTGTACCAACAGATCAAGCAGAAGCCATAATGTTTTCAAACTGGAGACAAAATGAGAAAAAATTATAATGTATTTCATTTCAAAATTATTAGCTCTGTTTTATTAAATGAGGGTTGTATCATATTTGAAACATCAGACTTGTCTCTGATCTCCATAAGGAAAAGGATAGTAGAGGTAGATAAGATCAGAAGGCCCCAAACTATTTCAGGGTTGTGGATATGAATTCTAAAGGCAGATTAGTCAGAATTGACTGGTAAGTAGAGTTAAAGAAATAAAAGTGTCAGATCATTGCATGATACAGTGATTTGAAATAGAAAGAAATAGATTAATTCCAGAAATATGTTTGAACTACTGTAATAGCTAATTAGAAAAATAAGAGGTTTGTTGATTCACTTTTGAAAGAGGATTATTCTACAAACAATCCAAGCAAAGTTTCCTTACAAAATGGTTCTTAGACTATAGAATTAACTGTCAAAATGTCTTAGAGTAAAAGAGTTAGATAAATATGTATCCATTACAGTAGGGACCTAAAAGGGAAAATTATTGATAGGCAATGTGCAATTTATCAATAATTGGAAATAGGGAAGTAGAAACTAAAATTAAGTTTGTGGGTTTCAAACCGACATGGAGATACGGGAGTTATTTACTCAGAGGTCAGATTTATTCAACACATACAAAGGTTTGCAAAGCACCACATTGATTTGATTTCTGTAAACAGCCAAATTCAAAGTGCAAAAGTAAAAAAGGAGAGTTGAATTATCCCTTTAAATATAAACTTTAAGCAATTTTCCACTTTTGATAATTTAGTGTTGCATTTTTTATGTTTTTGGTTTTTTTACTTTTAGGAATTTATTTGATTATAAATGCATTATTACAAAACACCAATCAAAACAAAAAGCTTGAGTAACAGAATTAAATCAGAAAAATAAAACTGTATGTAATCTAGAGGCAACTCCATATAAGGATGCAGGTAGACTGAAAGGAAAAGATATAAGAATGTTACATACAAAAGTCAGTAAAAGAAAGCTGGGGTGACAAAATTATGGTATGTAAAACATTTTAAAACAAAAAAGTTATATGAGATAAAGTGTATTTTAAATTAAAAAAAAAAACTTTGAAAAGAGGAAAAGTAGATGTTACATAAAAATAAGAGGGACCTTTCCCTAGGATACTGCAAAAAGAGTAGATACACTTGCAACGCACATCATACTTCCAAAATATAAAAAGGTAATGTGGAGAGGATTGAAAAGAAATAGAAAGCAACACTTTAATACTAAAAGACACCAATCCCCACTTACTGTAAAGAAAAATAAAGTTATAAAAAATGGGAATTTCAAAACAGAAGACTTGGAAAAATATTTTAAATCAATTAGACATATACTCAATGATCTGAATAGCAAAGGGAATATTATACTGGATAAACCAACTTGTAGGGAATGAAACAAAGGTTAATAGATATGAAAATATTTAAATTATTTTATAAACATCACAGTATAAAATTAGAAAGTCTAAATTATTAATTGTATTTTTTAGCTCTATAGCTTCTTTATTTACTTTTTGTTTGGCACATCTATCCAGTGGTGAAAGAGGCATATTACATTCACCTAGTTTTATTGTGTTGTGTCTATTTGGTTCTTGAAATTGAGAAGGGTTTGTTTGATGGACATATATGTGCCATTGTTTGGGGCATACTATTTCTGATTGTTATGTCTTATTGATGTATGATTCCCTTAAGCAGTATGAAATGTTTTTCTTTGTCATTTCTAATTAACTTCAACTTGAAGTCCACTTTGATATGAGGATAGAAACCCCTGCTTGTTCACAAGATTTATGTGAATATATGTTTTTTGTTCATCCTTTTACTTTCAATCTGTGGATGTCTTTGTCTTTGAGGTGAGTCTCTTGGAGAGAGCATATTGGTGGGATTTGTTTTTTAATCCAATATGCCAGTCTATGTCTTTTGATTAATGAGTTTAGACCATTTACATTCAAAGTTGTTGAGAAATTGCTGGGGTCCAGCCCTAGCAGCGGTCAGGGGTCCTAGGTGGATGGAAGGCATCAGCATGGTGGAGAAACAGCACACAGAGACACCAAGTGTTCTGAGGCTGAATCTGTCTTTATTTTTTCTGCCAGCCTTTTTTTTTAATAGATAGTTTTCTTTAGTAATGATTATATCCTTTTATGGTTAGTTTAAAATAAGAAAAACCTTCAAAAGTACAATCTATGCTTCTTCTCAAAGTACACATTCTCTCTGTATGACAGCCCAGACCAAAACAACCGTATTTCCCAGTCAGATTAAAACAAACTTGTCTCCCAGTTAAACTGAAACAAACTTGTCTCCCAGATAAACTGAGGACACCATGATCTACCAGTCTTCAACCTTCAAAACAAACACGTCACTAGATTTTTTGAGAAACCACCCCCACCGTGAACTCCAGTGTTTAACAGTGAAAAGTTTTTACTATTATTAAAGGGCAAAGAAATCAACTTACAGTTAATATTTAGTCTATTCTATTTCAAATAATGGCAGACTACAATCTTATTTTGATTCTCAAAGAATTAGACTAAACATAGGAAAAACACAAATTATATTTATGACTAACCTAAATATTTTTATTATGTAAAGTATCTCTAGAATCAACTATTATAACTAGGAAAGCAACAAAGGCTAAACACCGCATCCAGGCTCAGAGGAATACCTCTTTATCCATCTATTATTATACTAAAGCAATCACAGTCTCCTTTAAACTCAAGCACAACTACAATTGTTTATTTTCATATATTTTATCTATGTATTACTGCTAAATATTTATTGTGCACTATTTTGTGTCTCAATACAGTAAAACTTTCCCAATGTTTTTCCAATAAGTTTCTAATGATATATTGATTATTAATATTAAAAAGTAACTACACATGGAGACATGCCACACCTATGGCCCCCAAGACGGAGGACAATCAACAGAACAGTGTCAAGTGTTGAGTCCTCTACTCCAACAGAACCATGTCAAGTGTCAGAGTGGCAGGAAATAGATGCGGCAAGAAATGTTTGTTATTCCCTGTAATTTTGATTTATTTCTCGTTTTTAATTTGAATTAGTTTCTCCTTTGATTGATTATTCTTCTAGAGTAGTTTCTCCCTTTGTTGGTTTTCAGTTTTATTTTTTTATTTCTTCTTCAAAAACTATCTTATTGGTATTTTTTGTTGTGCAGGCTTTCTAGTTGTGAATTCTTTTAACTTTTGTATATCATCAGAGATTTTTTTATTTCATCATCAATTCTAAAGCCTAATTTTGCTGGGAATAGTATTCTTGCCTTCCTTCCATTTTCTTTCAGACATTGGTATATATTACACTAAGACATACTAGTTTTGAGGGTCTGGGTTAAGAAACCAACTGGATTTGAGATTGATTTTCCTTTAAATGAGAACTCTCAGTTTTCTCTGATAGCTTTTAAAATTCTCTCCTTTTTCTGTATGTTAGTCATTTTCATAATAATGTGCCTTGGTGTGGGTCTGTTGTAATTTTGTATATTTGGAGTCCTGTAAGACTCTTGTATTTGATTTTCCATTTTATTCCATAAGTTTGGGAAATTTTCTGATATTATTTCATTGAAAAGATTGTGTATTCCTTTGATTTGTAACTCCAAACATTTATCTATCCTGATAAATCTTAAATTTGATCTTTTCATGTTATGCCATATTTCTTGGAAGTTCTGTTCATGGTCTTTTGACATCTCTTTTGATGGGCAACAAAATATTTTCAGTATTACATATTTTGTATTCGTTGCCTGAAACTCTGTTTTCCAAGTGATCTAATCTATTGGTGATGCTTTCTATTGAATTTTTAATTTGGCGTATTGATTCCTTCATTTTGAGGATTTCTGCCTGATTATTTTTTAGAATCTCTATCTCTTTATTGAGGCAGTCTTTCACTTCCTGTATTTTCTCTCTGATGTCACTCCTTACATCATCTTTTACCTCAAGGATATTTCTAACTACTTACATTCTAAACACCTTCTCTGACATTTCTTCCACTGTGGTGTTAATGGATTCTGTTACTGAAATATCTTGGTTTGTTTGGGGTGATTCGTTCCCTTGCTTTTTCATGTTATTTATATATCTACCCATCTAACAATATGAATCTACCTTCATTTTACCCTGTGGACTTATAGTGTCCCTGAATGTTTCCAGTACTTCACCATTTAGGGGGAGACAAATAATAACAACCAATGCAAACAAGTTACAGCATTAAACCAAACAGTTTGGGCCATAATGTCTACAATATCATGATAAACAGAAATGATATGATCAATTATTGCCTACAACAAAAACAGTAAGTTTGCAAAAGGGGTTGCAATTTTGAATGCTGGTCTGGAAGAGAATAAAAGCAATATAGGATGTGATTATTATGAGGGAGGAGAAGAGAAGGTAGAAGTAAAAAATTGAAGGAAAAGAGAAATATAATCAAGGGAAACAGATGAGTGAGAGTATATATATATATATATATATATATATATATAAAGTAAAAATTTTTTAAATTAAAAATAAAATGAATACAAAACAAAACAAATATACTAATCGAACATTCTAGTTCTCAAAAAACTCATCCATAAAATGTAACTCATTTCAAAAATGCTAGAAATGGGAAAAAAACAAAAATGAATATGTACAAATGTCCATGAACCATTAAGGTCACAATTAAACAGAGAAAAGAAAAGGGGGAAAAAGATATCAATGAAAAAAAAATTGTTTCTGTTGGAGTTCAAAAAATTCTCAGCTTCCCTTCTCAGCAGTGTTAGGTGGGGTTATATGGAGTATGATGCTCACTCCATCCTCAGGGTGGGATTGCTTGAGTGAGAGAGTTAATCTCATAGGTGAAACTCCTAGGTGGGGGTTTAGGCGTAGGTAGGCTCCATGCACTTTGATTGATGACAATTGGTCTAGAAATTTAATTTGTCTTTTTTTAAATTTTGTTTTAATTAGTTATACATGGAAGTAGAATGCATTTTGACACATCACACATAAATGGAGTATAACTTTTCATTCATCTGGTACATGATGTAGAGTTACACAGCTCATGTAATCATATAAGCACATAGGGTAATAATGTCTGATTCCTTCTAGTATCATTTCTACACACATGCCCCCTCTCCTCCCTTCACTCCCCTCTGTCTAGTCCAAAATACCTCTATCCCCCACATTGTGAATTAGCATCTGTATATTAGAGAAAACATTCGGTCTTTGGTTCTTTGGGATTCATTTATTTTCTTTAGCATAATATTCTCTAGTTCCATCCATTTATCAGTAAATGCCCTAATATCATTCTTCTTTAAGGCTGAATAATATTCCATTGGGTATATATATACCACAGTTTCTTTATCTATTCACCCATTGAAGGGCATCTAAGTTGGTTCCATAGTTTAGCTTTCATGAATTGAGCTGCTATAAACATTGATATGGGTGCATCATTGTAGTATGTTGATTTTAAGTCCTTTTGGTATAAATTGAGAAGTGAGATAACTGGGTCAAATGGTTGTTCCATTCCAACTTTACTGAGGACTCTCCATACTGCTTTCCCTAATGGTTGCACCAATTTGCAGTCCCATAATCACTGTTTGAGTGTACCCTTCTCCTCACATCTTCACCAACATTTATTGTTGCTTGTTTTCTTGATGATTGCCATTCTGACTGGAGTGAGATGGACCCTCAGTGTAGTTTTGATTTGAATTTCTCTAATTGCAAGAGATGTTGACCATTTTTTAATATACTTGTTGATCAATTGTATTTCTTCTTCTATGAAGTGTCAGTTCAGTTTCTTTGCCTACTTATTGATTGGGCTATTTGTTTTTTTCATGTTAAGTTTTTGAGTTCTTTATATATCCTGGAGATTAATGCTATATGTGAGATGTATGTGGTAAAGTTTTTTTCTCATTCTGTAGGCTCTCTCTTCATATTATGGATTATTTTCTTTGCTGCGAAGAAGTTTTTTAGTTTGATTCCATTCCATTTATTGATTTTTTTCATTAAAACTGAATTTTTATTCCAAGAGAATGCAATGTCTAGGAAGAAAATAGCTAACACTTGAAATAATCCGTTTAACTGGAAATTAAAATTAGTTGATTTGCCAGAGAGCTAACAGCAGTTTGCCAACATTAGTACTCTAATAACTATTATGCCAAGAAAGCATAATAATGAGTGTCCTTTTGATACACAATCAGGATGCATACATTTACAGAAAAAAACATAAAAACCAAGAAGATAGGAAATGAAAAAACAAACCCCACAGAATCCCAAACCTCAGAAATTAGTATTCACTTAACACAGTGGTAAAGATTTGATTATAAAATTTTTACAAGTTTTTTAAATGGGAGTCTTCAAATTACATTTTCAATTTCAAAAACTAAAAAAACCAAAGTGGGGACTGTTAGTTACACTGTCATAGAAGAGCTGCTGCCTGTCAAGATGACAATCAGTCTTACTTCCAAAATACAGTGAGAACTGATGAGATTGGTGAACCTGAAGGAAGAGGCTGACTGGCAGTGCTGATGCCACTGATTGTATAAAAACACACTGGGTCGCCTCACAGTAACAGCAAAAGCCACATCTACTGCTCCTCCTGGCTGATGCTGAGGTTGCCTTTCTGCACCTCAAGCTTCTTAGCACTGACCATAGATCAGCCAATGGCAGCATACTTGGTTCCATGTAACTGCAGCAACTGTATCTGTACATAAAGATTCACCTCTGCATTTCTACACAGGTAGGGGAATTTGCCTCTGATTTTAAGGTAAACTCTCTGGGTTTTGGGATAGTTTCTACATTTCTTCAGTTGAAAGTGCACTCTGGTAAAATCATTCATAAAATGTTTGTAGGAATGTCCCAAATTTTATGAGGTTCCACATAAGAATTCTGACAATTCAGGGTAGTCTTGAAGCCAGTTACTCTGATGCAAACTTTCCAACTTGTCCACCATGCAGACAATGGCATCAACCACCATTGGGTCCTCTGGGTCAGAGGAAAAGTTTCCAACAACTCTTTCTTTGAGTATAAATGCTGTCATTGGTCAAAAGCTGTTTGCAGTCCAAGTTTGGTCAAAGGTAGGTGTGTCACTGAAGGAATTGCAGAGGATGAGGGAATAGAATCTAGGAAATTTGTGAGTGTATTCAGCAAACTTTTGGGTCAAAAGCCTCCCAAAGAAGCTCCAAATAGATTAACTTTATCCAATTGTAAATGATCTAAAATTTTTCTAAATTCATCATAGAATTCAAAATGGTCCCAATAAACTAGATACAGAAAAGCTATAATCCAATAGCCCTCTTCACTCAAAGCCAAAATCTGCTGGAAAACTACATTTGAAGTTCTACTGACAGTGGGAAGAAATATGAGAGGACAACTGAAACTTCTGGGGCCTACATTATAGAGCAATATTTTACCTATATTTTACTGTCATCATAATCTATGAAAATCTTTTCAAGGAGAACTGTACTTCTAAACCAGTTATAATCAGGAGAGACTTTATCTCTCCCATGATTAGCTGAAATGAGGCTAACCCTGCCATGGTCACCCCCACATCACTTTTTCTCCTGCTGCAGGCAGCTGTTCGCTCCTATTCCAGTTTAGATGGAAGTGGCCAGGCACCTACGGTCAGAGCACCAAGGACCCGCAGACAAAACTGGCAGAGTAGCTCTGGGTCCAGGCATCCAGGTGGTGGGGCACAAAACCTAGAGAGCCCAGGAGTTGCATTCCCTCCTCTGGAGCTATGTACTAAGCAGGCATGAGCCTCCTGTTTCCAGGCTGGTAGTAGGGCCCCATTTTCTGATTCTTGATTTTACCTCTTGTGCTTTAGGGGCCTTGTTAAGGAAGTCAGGTCCTAGGCTGACATGGTGAAGATTTGGGCCTACTTCTTCTTCTTGTAGGTGTAGGGTCTCTGTTCTTGTGCCTAAGTCTTTTTTTTTTTTTTTTTTTTGCGGTACTGGGGATTGAACCCAGGGCCTCGTGTTTGCAAGGCAAGTGCCTAAGTCTTTGATCCACAGTGAGTTGAGTTTCTTGAAGGGTGAGAGATAAAGGTCTAATTTCATTTTGTTACATGCGGCTTTCTATTTTTCTCAGCACCATTTGTTGAATAGGCTATCTTTTCTCAAGTGAAAGTTTTTGGCACCTTTGTCTAGTATGAGATAATTGTTTTTATGTGGGTTTGTCTGTTTCTTCTATTCTCTACCATTGGTCTATGTGTCTGTTTTGGTGCCAGTACCATGCTGTTTTTATTACTATAGCTCTATAATATCATTTGAGGTCTGGTATTGGGATGCCTTCTGCTTTACTTTTCTTTCTAAGGATTGCTTGGGCTATTGTGGGTTTCTCAGTTTTCAATGAATTTCATGATTGCTTTTTCTAGTTCTATGAAGAATGTCATTGGGATTTTAATAGGAAGTGCATCAAATCTGTATAATGCTTTTGGTGGTATAGCCATTTTGACAATATTAATCTTGCCTATCCAGGATCATGGGAGGTCTTTTCATCTTCTAAGCTCTCATTTAATTTCTTTCTTTAGTGTTCTGTAGTTTTCATTGTAAAGGTTGTTCACTTCTTTTGTTAGATTGATTCCCAAGTATTTTGTTTTATTTATTTTTTTTGAAGCTACTGTGAATGGGGTAGTTTTCCTAATTTCTATTTCAGTGGATTCATTACTAATGTATAGGGACATGTTTGATTTATGGGTATTGATTTTATATTCTGCTACTTTACTGAATTCATTTATTAGTTCTAGAAGTTTTTTGGTGGAATTTTTTGGCTCTTCTAAATGTAGAATCATGTCATTGACAAATAGTGATAGCTTGAGTTCTTCTTTACCTATCTGTGTGCCTTTAATTTCTTTCTTCTAATGGCTCTGACTAGAGTTTCAAGGACAATGTTGAATAAAAGTGGTGAAAGAGGGAACTGAACAGACACTTCACAGAAGAAGATATACAATAGATCAACAGTGAGTTGAGTTCATGCAGGGTGAAAGATAAAGGTTTAATTTCATTTTGTTACATGTGGCTTTCCATTTTTTCCCAGTACCATTTGTTGTATAAGCTATTTTTTCTCCAGGGAAAGTTTTTGGCACCTTTGTCTAGTATGAGATAATTGTTTTTATGTGGGTTTGTATCTGTATCATCTATTCTGTACCATTGGTCTACATGTCTGTTTTGGTGCCAACACCATGCTGTTTTTATTACTATAACTCTGTAGTTTAGTTTTAGGTGTGGTATTGGGATGCCTCCTACTTCTCTTTTCTTGCTAAGGATTGCTTTGGTTGTTCTGGGTCTCTTAGTTTTCCACATGAATTTCATGATTATTTTTCTAGTTCTATGAAAAACATCATTGGGATTTAATAGGCATCACAACAAATCTGTATAATGCTTTTGGTAGTATGGTCATTTTGACAATATTAATCCTGCCTATCCAGGATCATGGGAGGTCTTTCCAACTTCTAAGGTCTTCTTCAACTGCTTTTTTTAGTATTCTGTAGTTTTCATTGCAGAGGGTCTTTCTCCTCTTTTGTTAGATTGATTCCCAAGTTTTGTTTTGCTTTTTTTTTTTAGGCAATTTTGAATGGGGTAGTGGTCCTTATTTCTCTTTCAGTGGATTCACTACTGATGTATAGGAATGCATTTGATTTATGAGTATTGATTTTATATCCTGCTACTTTGATGAATTCATTTATTAGTTCTAGAAGATTTTTGGTGGAATTTTTTTGCATCTTCCAAATAGTGATAATTTGAGTTCTTCTTTACCTATTTCTATACATTTAATTTCTCTTTTCTGTCTAATTGCTCTGACTAGAGATTCAAGGACAATGTTGAATAAAAGTGATGAAAGAGGGCATCCTTGTCTTGTTCCAGTTTTTAGAGGGAATGCTTTCAATTTTCCTCCATTTAGAATTAAGTCGGCCTTGGGTTTAGCATATATGGCTTTTATGATGTTGAGGTAAGTTCCTACTAACCCTATTTTTTCTAGTGTTTTGAACATGAACTGGTGTTCTATGTTGTCAAATACTTTTTCTGCATCTACTGAGATGATCATGTGATTCTTCTTTTTAAGTCTATTGATATGATATGATGAATTATATTTATTGATTTTTGTATGTTGAAACAACTCTGCATCCCTGGGATGGACTTCACTTGATCATAGTGCACTATCTTGTTAATATGTTTTCAAATGCGAGTTTTCAGAATTTTATTGAGAATTTTTGCATCTACATTCATCAGGGATATTGTTCTGAAGATTTCTTTCCTTGAAGCATCTTTGTCTGGTTTTGGTATCAGGGTGATATTAGCCTCATGGAATGAGTTTGGAAGGGATCCCTCCTTTTCTATTTCATGGAATAATTTGAGGAGTATTGGTGTTAATTCTTCTTTGAAGGTCTTGTAGAACTCAGCTGAGAATTTGTCTGGTCCTGGGCTTTCCTTAGTTGTTAGGCTTTTAATGGAGTTTTCTATTCATTACTTGAAATTTTTCTGTTTAAATCATGTATGATATCCTCATTCATTTTAGGTAGGTCAGATGTCTCTAGAAATTTGTCCATGTCTTCAATATTTTCCTTTCTTGTTTGTTTTGAATTTGTTTTTTTTTTAATTTTAGTTTTATAGACTGCATTCTGATTCATTGCACACAAATGAGCTACCACTTTTCACTTATAAGTTTGTACATGACGTAGATTCACAGCATTCGTGTAATCACACGTGTACATAGGGTAATGATGTCTATCATTGCACTATCTTTCTCCAATATTTTCTACTTTATTAGAGTATACATTTTCATAATAGTTTCTAATTATCTTCTGCATTTCAGTTGTGTTCACTGTGATATTTCCTTTTTCATTGCATATTTTAGTAATTTGTGTTTTCTCTCTTTTTCTGTTTGTTAGTGTGGCTAGTGGTTTATCAATTTTATTGATTTTTCCAAAGAACCAACCTTTTGTTTTGTCAATTTTTTCAATTGTTTCTTTAGTTTCAATTTCCATGATTTCGGCTCTGATTTTAATTATTTCCTGTCTTCTACTGTTTTTGGTGTTGATTTGTTCTTTATCTAGGATTTTGGGATGTAATATTAGGTCACTTATTTGTTAACCTTTTACCGTTTTAATAAATGAGTTCATTGCAATGAACTTTCCTCTTAGTACTGCCTCCATAGTGTCCCAGAGATTTTGGTCTGTTGCATTGGTGTTCTCTATTACCTCTAAGTATTTTTTCATTTCCTACTTGATTTCCTCTACTATCCATTCATCATCCAATGGTGTATTATTTAGTCTCCATGTGGTAAATAGCTTCTGATTTTTTGGGTTGATTTTTAATATCAGTCCATTATGATCTGATAGAATACAGGGTATTATCTCCATTTTTTTTTGTATTTACTTAGCGTTGCTTTGTGGCATAAGATATGGTCTATTTTAGAGAAGAATTCATGTGCAACCACAAAAAAAGTGTATTGATTTGTGGAAGGATTCAATAGTCTGTATATGTCTGTTAAGTCTAAATCATTGATTGTATTATTTAGTTCAATAGTTTTCTTTAGTTTTTGTTTAGAAAACTAAATAAACTTTTACATTGCTGGTGGAGTTGCAAATTGGTACAGCCACTCAGGAAAGCAGTGTGGAGAATCCTCAGAAAACTTGGAATGGACTCACATTTGACCCAGTTCTCCCACTCTTTGGTTTATACCCAAAGACTTAAAATCAGCATACTATAGAAACGCAGTCACATCAATGTTTATAGCAGCACAATTCACAATAGCTAGATTGTGAAACCAACCTAGATGCTCTTCAACAGAAGAATGAATAAAGAAACTGTGGTATATATACACAATGGAATATTAGTCATAAAGAAGAAGAATATTATGGCATTTGCAGATAAATGAATGGTTTGAGAATATTATGCTAAGCGAAATAAGCGAATTCCAAAAAACCAAAGGCTGAATGTTTTCCTCAATAAGTGGATGATGATATATAATGGGACTGGGGAGGGTGGGGAGTGAGAAAAGAATGGAGGAACTTTAGATTATGTAGAAGGAAATGAGAGGGAGAGGGGTATGAAAAATCATTGAATGAGACAGACATCATTACCCTATGTACATGTATGATTACACAAATGGTATGAATCTACATCATGTACCACCATAGAAACAGAATGATGTACCCCATTTGTGTATGATGAATCAAAATGCAGTCTGTAAAAAATAAAAAAAATAAATGAATAAATAAAATTTAAAATTTTTTGGTTTATTTCTGGCTTTTAATTTGATTTGGTTTCTCTTTTGATTATTACTTTAGTGTAGTTCCTCCCTTTGCTGGTTTTCACTTTTTTTTTTCCACTTTTCCCCCATGGAATATTTTGTTGAGAATGTCATGCAGGGTATTTGTGAGTTTTTTAACTTTTGTTTATCATGGAAGGTTTTTATTTCATCTTCAAATCTGAAACTTAATTTCACTGCAAAAATTCTTCATTGACATCCACTTTCTTTCAGAGTTTGAAATATGTTTTAACATGACCTCCTAACTTTGAGGGTATGGGTTGAGAAGTCAGTTGAGATCCAGGCTGGTTTTCCCCTATACATATTTGCTTTTTTCCTCTCATGGCCTTTAAGATTTTATCCTTATTCTGTATTTTAGTCATTTTTATTATAATGTGTCTTGGTGTACATTTGAGATCCTGAAAGCCTCCTGTATTTGATTTTCCATTTTATTCTTTAGGTCTGGGAAATTTTCTAATATCATGGCATTGAAAAGACTATGAATTCCTTTGGTTTGTATCTCTGCTCCTTCTTCTATCCCAATAACTCAAGTTTGGTATTTTCATGTTATCCCATTCTTGGTAGTTCTGCTCATGAATTCTTACCATCTTCTCTGCATGGTTGATTTTATTTTCAAATTTTATCTTTATTGTCTGAGGTTCTGTCTTCCAAATGGTCTAGTATGTTGGTGATGCTTTTCATTGAATTTATAATTTGATTTATTGATGTCAAGGATTTGTTTTTGTTTTTAACAATCTCTGATTCTTTATTGAAGTGATCTTTCATTTCCTGTGTTTTGAGTTCACTCTTTATACCATCCTTTACTTCACAGATCAGTTTAACTATGTATGTATAACTTCATTTTGTTACATGTGGTTTCCAATTTTCCCAGCACCATTTGTTGAATAGGTTATCTTTTCTCATGTGAAAGTTTTTGGCACCTTTGTCTAGTATGAGATAACTCTATTTATGTGGGTTTGTCTCTATGTCTTCTATTCTGTACCATTGGTCTATGTGTCTGTTTCGGTGCCAATACCATGCTGTTTTTATACTATAGCTCTGTAATTTAGTTTGAGTCTGGAATTGGGGTGCTTCCTGCTTCACTTTCCTTGCTAAGGATTTCGTTGGCTATTCTGGGTCTTTTAGTTTTCCAAATGAATTTCATGATTATTTTTCTAGTTCTATGAAAAACATCATTGGAATTTTAATAGGAATTGCATCAAATCTGTATAATGCTTTTGGTAGTATGGCTAATTTGACAATATTAATTCTGCCTATCCAAGATCATGGGAGGTCTTTCCATCTTCTAAGGTCTTCTTCAACTTCTTTTTTTAATGTTCTGTAGTTTCCATTGCAGAGGTCATTCACCTCTTTTGTTAGATTGATTTCCAAGTGTTTTATTTTATTTTTCTGAGGTAATTGTGAATGGAGTAGTGTTCTTTATTTCTCTTTCATTGGATTCATTACTGATGCAACAAATGAATGGATAAAGAAAATGTGATACATATATATGTATATACATATATGGTGGAATGTTACTCAGCTTTAAAGAAATTAAAATTTAATGAAATTCTAGCATTTGGCAGTAAATGAGTGGAATTAGAGAATATCATGCTACATGAAATAAGTCAAAACCAAAAAACCAAAGGCCAAATGTTTTCTCTGATATGTAAAAGCTAATTCACAATGGGGGTGGGCATAGGGAATAATAGAGTTACTTTCTATTAGGTAGAAGGGAGTGAAGGGAAGGTAAGGGTTATGGGGGAATAAATGATAGTAGAGTGAAAAAGATTACCTCATTTACATGTATGACTGCATGACCAATGTAATTCTGCAATATGCATAATCAGAAAAATGAGAGATTACACTCCATTTATGTATGATCTATCAAAATGTATATATGCATTCTACTGTCATGTACAACTAATTAGAACAAATAAAATAAAAATTTTTTAAAAATAAAGTCCACTATTAAAAGTTACTATAAATCAGGCAGCAACAGGAGAAGAAGAGCTGGTGAAACATCGTGGTTGTCTAGTATTAGAATTCCTCTATTACCAGGAGCTATGTGCCTGAGATCAAGGTCAGAGCTGATAGGAGTCTTGCACAGATCTTCCTCATGCAGGGCATTGCCACAGCAGCTAAGCATCCTGTACTCTTACACAGAAACATTCCCAGGTATTAGGCATGCCACAGCCATGAGGTCATCAGAGACTCCCAACCTCAGTCACTGTTCTCCCATTCTCTGTCACTGCTCTCCACACTTTATAATAAGTAACACTAGAAAAACTGGATATTCACATTAGAAGAATATAGTTAGGTCCCTATTTTTCACCCTGCACAGAATTCAAATCAAAAACCCTGAAACTGCTAGAAGAAAACTTCAAGTCAACATCCCATCATACAGGTGCAGACATTGACTTCCTCTACAAGACCCTTAAAGCTCAAGAAATAAAACTAAAAATAAATAGGTGGAGGTCATTAGATTAAATAATTTCTGCACAGTAAAGGAAATGAGTAGGAGAGTGAAGAGAGAGCCTACAGTTTGGGAGAAAATCTTTACCAGCTACTGCTCTAACAAGAGATTAATATCCAGAATACATAAAGAACTAAAAACAAATAAAAATAAAAATAACCTCAATGCCAAAAAAACGTAGTCCAATTAATATGGGCAAAAGAACTAAACGGAAACTTCTCAAAAGAAAAAACACAAGTCAGTCACAGTGGCACATGCTTGTAATCCCAGTAGCTCGGGGGGCTTAGGCAGGAGAATCCCAAGTTCAAAGCCAGGCTCAGCAACTTAGAGAAGCTCTAAGCAACTTAGCAAGATCCTGTCTCAAAAAATATAAACAAAAACACTGGGCATGTGGCTCAGTGGGTAATCACTTCTAGGTTCAATCCCTCATATGAAAGAAGAAAGGAAAGAATGGGAAAAAAGGAAGGAAGGAAAGAATGGGAAAAAAGGAAGGAAGGAAGGAAGGAAGGAAGGAAGGAAGGAAGGAAGAAAGGAAGGGAGGGAGGGAGGGAGGAAGGGAGGGAGGGAGGGAGGGAGGAAAGGAAGGAAAGAAAGAGAAAAAAGAACAAAAAAGAAAGAAAGAAAGAAAGAAAGAAAGAAAGAAAGAAAGAAAGAAAGAGAAAAGGAAAGGAAAGGAAAGGAAAGGAAAGGAAAGGAAAGGAAAGGAAAGGAAAGGAAAGGAAAGGAAAGGAAAGGAAAGGAAAGGAAAAAAGAAAAGCAAGACAAATGTCCAGGAAATATATGAAAAAATGTTTAGCATTTCTAGCAATTAGGGAATGCAAATCAAAACTCCACTAAGATCTCATCTCACTCTAGTCAGAATGGCAATTATCAAGAATGCAAATAATAATGCTGGTGTGGATTTAGGGGAAAAGGTACACTTTTGCATTGTTGGTGGACTGCCAATTAGTACAAGCACTATGCAAAGCAGTGTGGAAGTTCCTCAAAAATCTAGGAATGGAACAAAATATAACCCAGTTATTCCACTCCTCAGTGTCTATTCAAAAGATCTAAAATTAACATACTATAGCAAGACAGCCACTACAACATTTATAGCAGCATGATTCACAATACCCAAATTATGGAATCAATCTAGATGCCCTTCAACAGGTGAATGGATTAAGAAAATGTGGTCTGTACACACAATGGAGTTTTATTCATCCACAAAGAAGAATTAAATAATGGAATTTGCCTGTAAATGGATGAAATGAAGAAAATCATGGTAAGTAAAATAAGCCAGACTCAAAAAATCAAAGGTTGAATGTTTTCTCTCATGTGGAAGCAAGAGCAAAATAATGGAAAGAAGGCAGTGGTGGAGAGAAGTCTATGTCATAAAGATACAGGAAAGATCAGCACAGTAGATGTACGAGAACGAGAAGGAGAAAGGAAGGGAAAGGCAAAGATAAGGGCATGAACAAAATCATCTTATATTCATATATAATGATATCAAAGGAAATTTCACTTTTATGTATATGTAGAAGAAAGGAAGTTTAATAGAGGAGGGATAATAGGTGGAGGAAGCAGAGGAAAAAAAAGGGGGGGAACAGTGCTTGAAATCAAATTCTTTGCATTTACAATTTTGCCAAAATGAACCCAATTACTATCTGTAATTATGATGCTGTGATTAAAAAAATTTAAAACTAAAAAATGTTCAGAGATAAAGTTATTAGATTGTGATTGCTATAATCTAACTGGTGGATGAATCCACTGATAGGGATTAACTGGGTGGCAACTGAGGGCAGGTATGGTACGACTGGAGGAGATAAGGGTATCTCTTTGGGGTTTGTATCTTGTTCCTGATGAGTGGAAATCTCTCTGCTTCCTGATTACCATGTCTGGAATGCTTTCCTCCTCGATACCTTTCTGCCATTATTTCCTGCCTTACTTCAGGCCCAGAACAATGGAATCAGTCATCTAGAAACTGAGACCTCTGAAACTGAGAGCACCAAATAAAATTTTCCTCCTCTAGAAAGTAATCTTAAGTAAATTTTAGAATTTTCAGTGTATTATTTAATTTCAAGAAGTTAAAATGATTCTTTTATAATCTTGTTGATTTCTGATAGCATTCAAGGAATTAGCTCTGTATTTTTGTACACTCAAAACCTTTCTTTGTACCCTAAAATATCAACTATTTTAGAGAACATTTCATGTGCCACTGAGGAGAAAGTGAATTGTCAATGAATAAACAATTCTAAAGATGTTTATTAGGTCCATTTGTTAATTGTATTTTATAATTCTGAAGTCTAATTAATTTATGTATGGATGATCTATCTTATGAGAGATATGGGTTGAAATAACCCAGTATTATTACATTGTGGTCTATTGAATTCTTTATATTGTTTTACATATGTAGGCACTCCAATGTTAGGGCTTAAATATTTACAATTAAATATTGCTGGTGATTCCTTTAACCAGTATGAATTGAACTTCTTTTTCTCTTCTGATTAATATTGACTTGAAGTCTACCTTGCCCAATATAAGAGCAACGACCTCTGCTGGTTTTCAGTCTCTGTTTACAAGGAATGTCTTTCTCCATCCTTTCACCTTCAGTCTGTGGATGTCTTGCCTACAAGGTGAGTCTTTTGTAAAGAACATGTGGTTCAGTCTTGTTTTTTAATTCATTCGCCTATTCTGTATTTATTGATTGGAAAGCTTAAACAATTAACTTCATTGTTATTACAGAGAGATGATTTTTATTTCCTGCTATTTTGATCTACTTCTAATGCTTAATTCAGACTTGATTCTCCTTTAATTGACTACACTGGTTCTAATATTTATTTTTCATTTCCTCTGCATGAAATATTTCATCGAGTATGTTTTGTAGTACAGGCTTAGTGGTTGTGAATTATGTTAGCATCTGCTTACCATGTTAAAGTTTTTATTTCATCTTTAATTATGAAGGACAGCTGTGCATATAATAATCTTGGTCAATGCCTTTTCATTCAGGACTTGGTATATTATTCCACTCCCTCCTGGCTTTTAAGGTCTGGGCTATAGAATCAGTTGAAATCTTAATTGACTTACCTCTTACTGTGAACAGTCATTTTTCTCTTGAGGCATTTAAAATCCTATACTTATTTTTAGGAAGTTTAATTATAATGTGTCTTGGAGAAGACTTTGATTTTGCCTATTTGAGGTTCTAAATACCTCTTTTATTTGGGTTTCCATATTGTTTCTAAGGTTTGGAAAATTTTCTGACTTTATTTCATTGAAAAACTTGTGAACTTCTTTAGTTTGAATTTCAGTGTCTTCATCTATGCCAATGATTTTTACATTTGGTATCTTAATGTTATCCTAGATTTCTGGGATATTCTGGTCATGGTTTTCTAACATCTTTTTATTGTTGATGTTATTTTCAAGATTATACACTTTGTCTTTAAGTCCTGAGAGTCCATCTTCAAAGTGGTCTAATTTATTGGTGATGTCTTCTACTGAATTTTTAACTTGATTTATTGAGTCATTCATATTCAGGATTTTTTTGTTTCTTTTTCAGAATCTCTGTTTCTTTATTAAATGACCACTCACTTCCTGTATTTTCTTATTTCATTTCTTATATCCTCTTTTAGTTCACTGAACATTTTAACTGTGAAATCTTTCTCCAACATTTCTTCCACTTTGGTATTGATGAAGTCAGTTATTGAAATGTTCTGGGTTGTTTGGGGTGGTTTGTTCCCTTGCTTCTTCAAATTGTATGCCTGCTTTTCTGCTGGAATGATTATCATTCTACTTTTATGCAAGGGACTTATTATTATATTAATATTTTATTGCTATTTATTAATAATTAGTTCATCTCTCTGATTTTTCTCATCACTGTAATGGGGGGAGGTTGTCAGACAGCTTATCTTTGCATCAGTTCCTGAGGCAGCTATGTGGGTTGGGGTTAGTACTCCCCAGGTTTGATTAGGTCTTGGATCAAGTCCACCCCATTCTCCTTGTCTGCTATGAGAATGAGGAGGTTTCAGTAAGTTTTCTTTAGCAGTAATGTCAAGTTCCTTCTAGATGGATAACTGAAACAACCCACTTCAGAGGCATTCTTATTTGTTTCTACCTGAAGCTGGGGAGAAATTATGGTTTAATTTCTTTTAAGGAGGCTGGCTAGCTGTGAACTCTAAAATAATCACTGCTCTGACCAGCACAGCTTTCAGTCCACAATTTGGGTTCAACTGCTTGATCTCTTTCACTGTCTTTGCTGCTTCTCTACCATTTTAACTTTCTCTGCTTTTCTTTCTAGCTATTGTTAAGAAAGTAAGATTATGGGCTTTTCTTCTCTCTCTTTCTCTCTGTTACTCCTCCCCCACTGACTCCATGCTGGTCAGAGTTCTGAGTCAAGGAACTCTATCAATATTTTATGTTCCAGTAACTAAACTCCAAGTCCTTCCAAGTTTCCAACTGTGCAGTATTGAGCTTTATTTACTCTTTCACATACCTCTCTGGTCAGGTCCTCTTTCACTGCTTCATGTCTAGGCTGTGGAGAAGTAGAGAGTTGCTGCCTAGATCCCCTGGTCCAACTTCTGTCTCACACTACAGAATAATTACAGAGGAGGTCTTAAAAGAGTTGGGGTTGGATTAATTCAACCAGAGTCCTAGAAATAATAGTTCTACCATTCCAGTAAGAGACAGCCCAGGTCACGGAAGCTACAGAAAGCCTTACTTGCTCTAAGAATCTGAATGAAATGGCTAAAGCAGACAAAGGAAATGGAGAAGAAAGATTGATGCAAGTGGAGCTTCTCTTCCAACTAGATCTAATTGACAAGCTGAGTAAGAACTAGAAGAGCTTAAATGGATTGTACACCCCTCACATACACCAGAACATGAATCAGGACTATGCACTCTGAACTAAGTCTGGAACAGTTTTGCATTCTGGGTCTATCATACCTAGATGATTACTTGGATCTGCATGAGAGCAAGACACATGTCCATGGAGACAGGCTTGACTTAATTGAGCCATCCCTGAGTTCTCCTAGGCTGAGAGCAATGAGTAAGGAGGTGAGCTGAGTGGCCTTGGCCCAGCAAGAGGATACAGTCACTGAGGTCCAGAGCCATGGGTCCTCCACTCAGTTTAGTGTTTTTAATAGGGTTTACAGGGAGGTGCTCACCTACTTACCTGCTCACACCTGTGACTAAAGCTACTTTCCTCATCCACCAATGCAATGGGTAATAAAATTCAACAATTGCACAGCAGATACCACTGGCAGCAGTTTCCCAAATAGAGTTTTTATCTCCCTAGACTAATATAGAGTTCCAACCTACAGCTCAGTCATGCTTTATAGCACCAGAGTCCATGGGGATCCTCCCCACTGAAGAGGGGTCCAGACCTGCAAGCACCGTACAATAACAAAAAAAAAAAAAACTGAGTTCAGTGTTCCACACAATTTCTCCATCACTTCCACTCACATCTATTCCTAAAGTTTTTACGAGGGAAAAAAATTTTAATCATTATTCAGTTTGGTCTTCTGCTTCATTTTAAATGTAAAAATCAAACCACTTGGTCATTTTTTAGTTAACATTCCAATCTCTCATCTCTTCTCTCCTTTGACATTTCATTATGCAGTCAGCTGTGGAAAAACAACAACAAAAACAACCTCTTCATTTCTCTTGGTGTCTTTATTTATAGGCTGAAATGGAAAATAATCTGGAGTCTGATTATAAATTATATGTATTTAAACTCTGTGCAATTTTATATGTGTTAGCTTTTTTGCCACTATTACCAAAAGACATGACAAGAACAATTTGGAGGAAGAAAAGTTACAGATGGCCAGTTCCCTTGCTCTGGGCCCAAGGTAAGGCAGAATATCATGGCATAAGAGAGTGGTGGAGGAAAGCAGCTTAGGACATGGCCACCAAGAAGCAAAGAGACTTCTCTCACCAAAGACAAAATATACACCCCAAAGTCATGCTTCAGTGACCCATCTGCCCCAGTCACACGCTACCTGCCTACAGTTACCACCCCATCAATCCTAACAGGGGATTAATGCAGCAATTATGTTAAGACTCTCATAGCCCAATTACTTCATCTCTGAATATATCTCCATTGTCTCACACATGAGCTTTTGAGGAAATAGCCCCTATCTAAACCATAACATGATGTAAAACAAGCTGCCTATGCTTAAAAATTGAACCTCTATAAAAGATTTCAATTTATTTCTCTTTCTTTCTGCTTCTCAGGGCCATCTTTTCAAAATCTTCCATGGGGAGGGTGGCAACTCCAATGTTGGAGACTTGGAGAACTAAACCTGAACTAACCCAGTAGTGTCCTACATATAGTCAGTGCTCAATACATATCTGAGGAACAAGCAAATTATTTACACTGAACCCATCATGAAAATCAGAATAAATCCATTAGTACAAGGCAGGAATTGGACATCTCTTAAAGCCCAACTTCCTAGTAGCTGAATTTTCAACCTGGTAGCCAAACTCAGACACAAAACAGCAAAATCAAACATCATTTACTGTCAGGAACCAATTGTTGAAGTATACCACTTAGGAGAGTCAGGATGGATACTATAATTTGTTCTCTATTTTGAGGAATTTGCATAAGGGGCCCAGAAAATATGTCGCACATCAATACAGTGAATATTAGAAATAATATGGATTTAGTTTGTGTTTAAACCTTCCTTTTGGACGCTTAATATAGATCAGAATTAAATAGTAGTTCTCTGGCATCAATATTTTTTATAATTATACTGAGGTAAAAACTGAAGTACTTTGCCCAGAGTCACACCATTAATTAACTCGTCAAAGTCAAATTTGATCCTATGTCTGCTCCAGGACCAGTACTTTTCCCCCACACCCTTCCACCTAAACTTAACACTGCCTCCTGGCAATGCTCAGGAAACAGAACTAACTCCCAGTCGGACAGGTAGTGGTCACTCAGTACTTTACTCTGCAGCATCTGAGCCATGACATTCCAACTTATTGATTGCTAATAAAAACAATCATTCTCAAAAAAAATTTATTCATTCATTTACATGGAGTTACTAACTCCTCCTCACACCATGTCCATGAGCAGAAGAAGAGAGATAATTACTCCACTTTACAGATTAAGAACTTGACATTCGCAACAAATGAGGTGCTTCTTTCAAATTGACAATGTGAGCAAAGAGAAGAGTGAAAAACAGCCCTGATTTCAGCTTCACCTTTCTCTCTCAAAGACAGAGGGTGTCAGTGAGGTACAGCCCTCATTTTCACCTATAGAATATTTATCTTAATAAAAATCTTTGTCAGGCATGGTGGCTCACTTGTATAATTCCAGTGATTCTGGAGGCTGAGGCAGGAAGATCAAAAGTTCAAGATCAGCCTAGGTAACTTAGACCTTGTCTCGAAATAAAAAATAAAAAGGGCTGGGGGACGGGGGCTGTAGCTCAGTGGTAGAGGCACTGGGTTCAATCTTAAGCACCACATAAAAATAAATAAAGATATTGTGTCCATATACAACTAAAAGAATTATTTAAAAAAAAAAAAAAAAAAAGGCTGGGGATGTAGCTCAGGAGTAGAGCACCCCTGCATTCAATTCCCAGTACAAAAAAAAAAAAAATTAAACAACAAACTTACAGATATTGTAATCAAAAAACTTTTTCCCACTTTGAACTGTGGGAAAATTATATTTGTGTATCATTTTTTACTTTACTCAAAATTTTACTGACATTGTTATATCCCAGGTGTTATGTTAGTTATATGTATAAGAAAAACAGCTAGGTATTTTAGCATTTTGTTTCATATCAAATGAGGCCTCAGGCTTTAAGATTAATAAAGAAAAAGTTCTGCTCAATTAACTGGCACTTTCCTCCACTACTATAGTGTACCTCAAACCAGCAGATATTCTATTAGCAATTGTTTAATCAGAAAATGAGTGAATAATTTTGCTGTAAATTTACAATTTGCTAAAATATGATTATGGAAATGAGTTGGTCCCTAATAAACAAATCTGCAAATGGGGTAAGGATCAAACCCACTATTACTATAAACTAATGCAATATCAATAAAAGACATTTTTAAAATAAAAGAAATAATTCAAGTGACCCAAACACATAAATATTTTTATTCCTGAGATTAACTACATAGACATCCATATTAGGATTGTTTGGATTCTAACAATCTTAGGTTAGGATCATTAGAAGCAGTATATGAAGGAAATAAAGCAAAGGACCTAAGAAAAAATTGCTCATAATTAAAAGAATAAGCTAAAACTGTCACTCAGAGAGTGGACAGTGCCTCCTCTTGTTGAGGACAAGCAGAAAGGAAGTTGAAGATGTGCCCGCGTCATAATTATTTAAATTCATTTCTTATCACATGGAGTCTAACTTGTCCCCACTTAGCAGAATAATATAAACAGATGTCCTGTTGGGTGATTCTAATAATTTTGATGTGCCATTATTCTGGAGAATTATCTAATTGATATGTTTACTTTACCAATCTTATGTGCACACGCATATGTATACATAAACAGTTTTGGAACTAATTCTGAAAGGAAAAGAAAGAGAACATTAGAGCTTAGAGTTCATGCAAATGCATATCACCCAGTTCAATGGAAATCCATGTGCTCCAGAATGCACAGAAGGTACTTGATGTTCTGAAAGATAGAGACACCGGCTTCCCCAAATTGCCCACAGCCCTGCTCTTCCGCACCTGTTTAAACACAAGCTTTCCCAAACTGCCCACAGCCCCGGTTGTAAAAATGGTAAAGAATGTATAAACACAGACCTCTCTCGTCTTATCTGTGAAGGCCAGGGGAGCTGACCTGAGAACAAACTTTGCTAACGATAACCCTCCTCCCGGAGGTCAGAGCAACTCAGAACTTAAGATAACTTGCTTTACAATTGTATATGTTAGCTATTTAGGAAGAACACTGTATAACTGCTTGCCTTTTATTATATAAACCCTGCTAACGAAGGCTGGGGGGCCTCTCTTAGCGTCACTGGTTAAGGACGCAGAGGACCAAGCTCGAGCTTGCTAATAAATGACTCTTTGCTGCTTGCATTGATCGTGGTCTCTGGTGGTCTTTGCGGGGTCTCGAGCCTTCGGGCACAACATATGGGGGCTCGCCCGGGATACCCCAAACCCACCTAGACACCTGATCATAGAGTCATTCAGCCGGTGAGTAAGGCATTGCCGTGTGTTTTCTGGTCTGGATTGCCTGCAGGTTCTGGTTCTGGGCTGGCACAGTCCTGGCGGACGCGCTATAGGACCCCAGCAGGGTCTCGGGAGACGTCCCCTCGACCCGTCGGGCGACTTTGTCGCATTTTGGTGACTCTGGCATCTGGGCAGCTGTGCTGCATTTGGGCGACTTTGTCACATTTGAGTAACTCTTTGTCCCATTTGGGTGTTGTATTGTGCCTGGGCAACTCTTTGAGATCGGAAATTGTTTTTGTTGGCTAGCCAATTTTTGATTTAGCGCGCTACGTGTCTGTCTGTTTGTGTTTTGTACTGTGTGGTCTTTACTCTTGCCTTCTATCAAGTTCTTCATTGTGTTAGTCTGTTACAATTCACCACCGTTCCTCACTCCCAGCTCCTCTTCCAGCGCTCCTGTGGCGGCGGCGGCAGCAGCGGTGGCGGCTCGGGGCGGGCGCCAGCCACATCCCCTGGCCACATCCCCCGGCAGCGGCGGCGGCTGCGCACCGTTCCTCACTCTCAAACTTCTCATCTCCAATCTGGAGGAAGACGGGTCTATAGGTCTCCTGATAGAAAGGAGCAATACTAATCAATGGTCAAATTCATTTCATCCTTTTGGAATTATACAGGAAACAGGTTTTCAACCGGATAGACGACCAGCGGCAGCTCTCTGCTGTGACGACATTTCCAATCCACATCGGCGTCGTCTGGCTCGGTTTCTTTTTTACCTAACCCTTACATCTCTTCTCCTCTCAATAGTTGGATATTTAATTGTTATAGAGATGGGCCAAACTCAAAGTACCCCTTTGACTATCATGGTCAGCCATTTTGAGGAGGTTCAAGCCAGAGCACGTAATTTGTCAGTTGAAATCAGTAAAAGAAAACTTGTAACTTTTTGCAAGTCAGATTGGCCCACCTTCCAAGTGGGATGGCCCCCAGAGGGAACCTTCCACCTCCCAACTATCCAAAAGGTCAAAGATAAAATCTTCCAATCAGGAAAAATTGGCCACCCAGATCAAATTCCCTACATTTTAACCTGGGAGAACTTGGTAGATAATAACCCTCCAACCTGGCTTTCTCCCTTCCTACCACCGCCGCCCTCCCCCACAACTAAGATGCTTGCCCTAAAGAAGTTAGATTCGTCAGAAAAGCCCACAGCTCCCCACCCTATTCTCCCGGAGGATGATCCAGACCCCCTTCTTGTTAATCCTCCCCCTTATATGCAAGCCCCTATTCCTCCTCAGGACCCAGGACCGGAGGCTACAGAAGAGAGAGAAGCGGCTACGTCCGAAAACGAGGAAGAAAGAACTGGCTCGGGAGGGCTGGCAAGGCGAACGCGGAGCCGAGCTCAGCGGGCAGCCGGCCCCTCCCGACCAGAAGCTCCAGATTCCACGGTCGCTCTGCCGCTCCGAGAAACTGGGCCGCCAGACAATGCTGGCAACCCCCGGCTTCAATATTGGCCCTTCTCTACAAGCGATTTATATAATTGGAAAAATCAAAATGCTAAATTTTCCGACAATCCTAAAGACTTGATTTCCCTTTTAGATAGTGTCATGTTTACACATCAGCCTACTTGGGATGACTGTCAGCAGCTACTCCGGATTTTGTTCACAACCGAGGAACGTGAAAGAATCCAGATGGAAGCCAGAAAGTTGGTCCCAGGAGACGATGGACAACCCACTGTAAACCCTGATTTAATTAATGCTTCTTTCCCCTTGTCCAGGCCTCCGCAAGATGAATGGAACTACAATACGGCTGAAGGTAAGGAGAGACTCCGGGTTTATCGCCAGACTCTAATGGGGGGTCTCCGAGCAGCAGCTCGCAAACCCACTAATTTGGCCAAGGTGTATTCAGTCATGCAAGAAAAACAGGAATCACCTTCAGCTTATTTAGAAAGATTGATGGAAGCATTTAGACAGTATACTCCTATGAATCCAGAGTCCCCAGAGAATCAGGCAGCAGTAGTAATGAGCTTTGTTAACCAGGCAGCACCGGACATAAGGCGTAAGCTACAAAGAATAGAGGATTTGGAAGGGAAAAGTATTCAAGACTTAATGAGAATAGCCCAGCGGGTATTCAATAACAGAGATGCACCAGAGGAAAAGCAGCTTAGGGCTACTAGGGAGATGACCAAAGCATTAGCAGTAGCAGTGCAGGGAGGGAGAGCAGAAAAAGAAGGAAACAGACTCCCGAGTAATCGACCACCACTTGGGAACTCCAGAGTGCATGATCTGGGTCAGAATCAGTGCGCCTACTGTAAGGAGGAAGGCCATTGGGCTAGAGATTGCCCTAAAAAGAGGAACCATAGAACCAGAGATGGTAAATGGACAACTAGGAGACCATCAGTCCTGGTCACCCGAGATGAAATGCATGATTAGGGGTGACGGGGTTCGGAACCCCTCCCCGAACCTAGGGTAACTCTGAAAGTGGAGGGGACTCCAGTGCAGTTTTTGGTGGATACAGGAGCTCAATATTCGGCCTTGACTGACCCTCAAGGAAAGATATCAACAAGCACCTCATGGGTGCAAGGGGCTACAGGGATTAAAAAGTGCCCTTGGACAACCAAAAGAACAGTAGACTTGGGAACGGGAAAAGTGTCTCACTCGTTCTTAGTCATACCTGACAGCCCCTATCCCTTGTTGGGAAGAGATTTATTAACCAAAATCGGGGCTCAAATTAATTTTCACCCTGAAGGTGCCCAGGTAACCGATGGGCAAGGAAAATTGCTACCTATGCTAACTCTTACTTTGGAGGAGGAATATCGGTTACACCAGCAGCCGCGGTCCCCTGATAAAAACATTGAAGACTGGGTAAGGCGGTTTCCAGATGCCTGGGCAGAGACTGGGGGAATTGGGTTGGCTAAACATCGGCCCGCCCTCTATATAGAAATAAAACCAGGAGCTAACCCCGTTAGGGTTAAACAATACTCCATGCCCAGGGAAGCTCAAATAGGAATAACCCCCCATATCCGGCGACTGCTGAACCAAGGAGTACTACGTCCTTGCCGATCGGCATGGAACACCCCCCTGCTTCCAATACGGAAGCCTAACTCAAACGAGTACCGCCCAGTTCAGGACTTAAGAGAAGTAAACAAAAGGGTGGCAGACATACACCCTACTGTGCCTAATCCGTACACACTTCTGAGTGCGCTTCCCCCTTACAGACAATGGTATACGGTGCTGGATTTAAAAGATGCCTTTTTCAGCCTGCCTCTAGCTCCAAAGAGCCAAGAGCTATTTGCCTTTGAATGGACAGACATTGATGAGGGTATAAATGGACAACTTACCTGGACGAGATTGCCGCAAGGATTCAAAAATTCTCCCACCTTGTTTGACGAAGCTCTACATGAGGACTTGGGTGAGTTCAGGCAAAATCATCCCAACCTAACTTTGTTACAATATGTAGATGATCTCCTTATAGCTGCTGAAAACTGGGATGAATGCATCCAAGGGACAGAAGATTTACTCCAGACACTGGGCACCTTGGGATATCGGGCGTCAGCAAAGAAAGCTCAAATCTGCAGACCTGAGGTAACATACTTGGGCTATCTCCTAAGGGAAGGCAAACGATGGTTGACACAAGCCCGCAAAGAGACTGTTCTAAGAATCCCAAAGCCCCAGTCCCCACGTCAAGTAAGGGAATTCCTCGGATCGGCTGGCTTCTGTCGACTCTGGATCCCAGGGTTTGCGGAATTAGCCAAACCACTGTATGAGGCCACAAAAGACAAGCAGCCTTTTAATTGGACAATAGAAGCAGATACAGCATTCCAACAAATCAAGGATGCCCTCTTGTCAGCCCCAGCTCTGGGGCTTCCCGATGTCGTTAAACCATTCTTCCTCTATATAGATGAAAGTAAAGGGATCGCAAAAGGAGTTTTGACTCAATACCTAGGCCCCTGGAGGAGACCAATAGCATACTTGTCAAAAAAACTGGATCCAGTGGCTGCGGGCTGGCCCCCATGCCTACGTATGATTGCAGC